>NC_048416.1:970391-1038817 GCF_013103735.1 Etheostoma cragini
CCCCCCCCATGAAAAATAGAAAAGAGCTGACAGCGGAGGCAGTGCAGCAGCCGAGGTGTCAGCGCTTTCCTTTGACCAGGAGCGAGGGAGGGAAGAAAGCGCGAAAGAGAGGAAGCATAAAAAGGAAGAAACAAAGAAACAGATAGAGGGCTGTGGGGGCTGAAAGATGGGACATCGGGGGTGAGAATAAGTCTGCCCCTGCAGCAATTCCTAAAGCCGCATCTCCTTTTCTTGCAACTTTTACACTCATCCCTGTGTGTGCAAAAACTGGGCAAGTGGAGATAGAATTTGACAAGAGGGAAATTGATTCCCAGGCTTCAGATGCAGGTGTAATAAAGCGTGTGTGGGGGGGATGAGGCCAAGGCTGAGAGGCATGCAATAACACCTACATAATGCAATGTACACAATCACGCATTCACGCTATGTGCATCCTCAAAGCTCACATTGCAATGTATATATATATACAATATATACACTACAGTACAGGTGCAATGTGCCTTTTCTATAACTTATTTTAAATACTCAGACATTAGCAAACAATGCATCTCCCATATTTCTACTCACAAGTGTTTAAAACACTCAAACATACCTGTCACCAAACAAAAAACTTCTACTTTTGTGCACAGTGACTGTATTCTTTCTGTTCAGTTTTCATTTTATTTTTCTCCTCTCTCCTGTTTTTTGGAGAGGGAGGTGACGCTTGGCAGCCGGCTAAGAAGGAAAGAGATACAGGGAGAGTAAAGAGCTGACAAAGTGAAGAGCAAACACACTGGAGCAGTCTTTTACCACCAGCACAGAATAACACAACAGAGGACAAAAGAAGACGAGAAGGGATAGGAGAGTCATAGAGCAATGTCTTCAGAGAGCAATCTGTCACTTGCTTTCTGCAAGATGGGTGTAAAAGCTTCTAAATAAAAGCTAGAAATGCTGTCGGGTTGAACGAAGACTGTGAGAGGTTGAGGTAAAGATTCAGTGAAAAAAAAAAAAGATCCTTATGTTTTTTTAATGTTTGTTTTGTAAGACTCGCCTCAGTTTTTGTGCTCTAGGTTACCTGCAACTTTAACACTGTTTCTGATTGATAAGCTTTCACACATGTCTTAAAGCTGCATGGGTTGCCACATAAATAACAGATCAGATCGAGAGGTTTGGCCACCTGGGTTTCTTTTGCTCGTTGAGCTTTCAAGTGTAGCCTTTTTAGTTATTCCAGGCTTGTAGACAACCCATGGTTCAAGTCATGTGTGCTCACACTCCCTCGCTCCTCTTCTCTCTCTCCACCCCTTTGTGTGCAGCAATCAACTTGCTGGGTTTGACATGGCAGCTGAAGCCATCCGACGGCCCTGTGTTAAACAACGGACTGGGAGCGGGCTTGCCTGTCAACAGTGATGTGGCCACGTTGCCCTCTGGAGGCAGAGGTATGAACTACAGCACCCCCCCTCTCCCCCCACATAAGAGTCCATACACTGCATGCAGAGTGCCGTAAATTATTGTCCAAAAAGCTATTATAGATACATCAGGGAGCCACACTGTTGCATCGGGTAACACGTTCTTTCATAATGATGAACACGGGCACTTTAGTTTATTTTGACTCAAATCCTGGTGCTGGAAATACTCACCAGCATACCAAATGTGTATTAATCCACTGCTGAAAATAGTCCCCAACAAATGCAGTACTTACTTTGGAAATACAAGCCATATGTCTCTTTTAATTAATTTCTTTTATAATGGTTATTGTCTTCAGTAGGTTTAAATTGGCTCGGGGGCTGACTGCCACAGACAGGGTAGGGAAGTCATGAGGTATTGAAGGACAGACTAACACATTGTTGTATTTTGTTGAAAACCAGAAAAATATAGCATAGGACTCCCACCAGCAAAAATCTTTTGATAATTCATGACACAGTACAAGCCGTGCTATCAGTATGTGCTGTTTAACAGCCGCTCTGAGAGTCGTGTCGAGCTAGGTTTATCGTCTCAGTCAGAAGAAGGCTAAAACACCAACTGCACAACCCCCTCCCCCCCTCTATTTTGCGTCCCCCATGCGGTTTTCTATCTATTCTTCTTTCACTCGCTCGATCTCGCTCTGTAACACACACAGCATGTACCATAGGTACATGTGGGCTGCTGCTCTGTGTCTGTATTCAGTATTAATGAGAGGACTGTTGTGTTGTGTTCCGCAGCCGTCTAGGCCAGATGCTGCTGTTGTTCTTCTCATTGTTACTTTTATTTCTTCGCTTTTCTACACACACACACACACACACAAACACATATTCAGTCTTTTTTCTTCTTGGGCCCAACACTCTGCTGTTAGATGAATGACCTGATTGCAGGATGCTGTGTGTTTCGGTGTGTGTGTGTGTGTGTGTGTGTGTGTGTGTGCCTGTCTGCCTTGAAAGCTCTACCCTGCCGTGCTATCAGCCCTCTCTCTCGTCTTAGCCCAGACGACAAAGTCCACAGTCTTGCAGGCTTTGACACAAGACCATTGTTTTTTGCATCCCACCGTCGTATGAAATAACTCTCATTTTAATATAAACTTTGGGCACGCAGCTTGCAGAGCTCACGGTGCTCGTCCATTACTATTCAGTGGCCAAGGATTCCTAATGCTGCTTATTTCCAGTTAACTGTGATGACTATTGACTCTCACCATCGATGCCTATAATCACAGATGTTGTAGTTTCTTTCCCCCTCGCTCCAGGCCCGTGGGCCGGCCGGAACAGCAGTATAGACACGGGCAGCATTGAGGTCGGGAGGCGGGTGACCCAAGAAGTTCCTCCAGGAGTGTTCTGGAGGTCCCTGCTCCACCTCGGCCAACCCCAGTTCCTCAAGTTCAACATCTCCCTCGGCAAGGACGCCCTGTTCGGCGTGTACATCCGCAAGGGCCTGCCTCCTTCCCACGCTCAGGTAAAATCTGGCACCAGGTGCCAGCAACACCTTAGGGGTAATAGGCTTATCACAGAATTATAATTGTATTCACGGGGAACCCATTATCTTCATATTGATCAGCTAAAATGCAGAAATACATGAAGAAAAACTTGCTCATGTCATGGGACATCTTAAAATTAATTTATGATTCATTATAATAGTTGTTTGAAAAAACTCATTTAGTCTAAGATTTACACTTAATTAGATTTCCCAGTAATGTAACTTTTACTGCCTCTTATTAATTAGAGACTACTCAATTAACAGCAGATTTGATTTGTAGAATGGGATAATTGCATCCAGATAAGTCTTTCACTGCCCTACTTGACTTAAGCTTAAGACGTTGTGGCCCTCCTAACTTTCAAACGAGATGTCACATCTCGAGGGGTTATTCCTAATGAAGAATTTCCAACATTCTGCAGCAGTACAACACAACAATGCTTCCTACAGTGTTTCCAGCCCTCAAGGATCTCTCTGTTGCATTCTTGATGCTTCCTTGGCAATTTCCAGCCACTCTTACTTCCCTCAACTTTAAATCTTCCTGCATATATACAACTCTTGGTCATTTTTCAAAGTCTAAAAAGTGCCACCGCAGCACTTCATAGTTGAATTGTAGATTTTATCCCACACTTTCTCTCTCCTGCAGTATGACTATATGGAGCGCCTGGACGGGAAGGAGAAGTGGAGCGTGGTCGAGTCTCCACGGGAGAGGAGGAGCATCCAAACTGTGGTCCTCAATGAGGCGGTGTTTGTCCAGTACCTGGACGCCGGTGCCTGGCACCTGGCCTTCTACAACGACGGTCGGGAGAGAGAGACCGTTTCCTTCAGCACAAACGTCATGGGTGAGACACAGTCAGCATTCGTAGCTATGGGGGGAGGAAGGAGGGAGAGGCAGGTTGGGAGGCAAAATGAGATTAAGCACCAGCATTTAGGAGATGGAAAGAGTCTGGAGACGAAGCTATTCGTTACCTGTGACACTGATTTAAAAGAGCACTCCTGCAGTATAACATTGTCAGACTCACGATGGACAGTTGTTTTTCAAGAATAAAAATCGATGCAGCAGAAACAAATTTGTCTTTGTTATTCCAAGGATTCTTCTTTGTTCTCCAAACCTGGTCCCTAGATTACCCACAATGCAACTCCACTGCTGAGAGTTTTGTCGTAGCTTCAGTTGCGTTTTGCTAGTAGTGATTCATGTATCCTCAAGAAGTGATGAGGAGCGGACTACAGAGGTTGGGAAACTCACTTCTTTCTAACTCCACACCCCCAGAATAGTTTTTTTATTTTTTTTATTTGTCGTCTTCAGCCCCAATAGATGGTGTCTCAAGTGACATCACTTGAGACAATGTATCTGACTTTGTTTTCACACACACAGTAATACTATTAAAAATCTGTAAATCTCACAGGTGTAAAATTGGTGGAGTTTCCCTTTAAGAGGGACATAGCATTTTAGTCAGAGTTTATTATTTATCTATACTTTAATATTTTTCACAATCCCAGGATGCAAAAAGCACTCACCAGCAGCATGTGCACAGTGTTGCTACTAGCAACACAACTCTAGCAGCTTGTCAAGTAGGCAGGACCACCTAGTGAGTGTAAAGATTTGTGTTTGCCAAAACATAGCATAAATTGACAGGATGCATTCAAAAACAAAACACAACTTATTATACCAGGATCACGTCCGTCGTGTTTGTGCTAAAAAACATTCCACTGCAACCCTGCATATCGGATGTTTTTAGGACCTGAAACTGCACCCCAAATCATTTCAACTGGGTTGGAGACATGAGTGTGAGAACAAGGGGGATGGATAGAAAGAGTCAAGCAGAGTGAAAGAATCCTTCACTGTCAATATGTGGCGGTAGTGCTTTCAGCAGTAAGAGAAGTGGAGAGAAGGAGAGAGGGAGAGGGAGAGGCGCTGAGGGCAGAATTAGAGTGAGCAGTGAGAGAGGGAGCTGGAGGAGAGACATAATGGTGGGGGCAAAACCAGAATGGAGTGAAGTGGAGTGAAGGACGGGAGAAGGAGGAGCTGAAGAGGGGAGTGAAAGAGAAGGTGGCATTAGGGTAAGAGGGAGGCATGGGGGCTGAGGGGGAAACGGCCATGGACACAAAAGTGTTTGAGCGGAAGGCAGTGTGGATAGGCTGAGTCATGCTTTATGAAAGGAGAATGGAAGCTAGAACAAGCATGAAAGAAGGAGGAAGGGACAAATTAAAGTCCAAAAAGCCTCCTTATCATTAGCATCGACCCTATTTCTTCCCACCAAACTGCTCTCTTCTTGTAAGTGGGTTAAGAGGCACTACAAGGTGGATGGAGCTCTGAAGTCATGTATGCACACAGCCAGTAACACACACACGGAGTCCGGCTAAAATCTGCCTAGTCGCTCCAACCAACCACCTCTGGATGAAGTATTAAGGGCCTTGAGGAGGCCAGAGTAAGGAGTAAACAACCAAAACAAGGGGGGAAGTAGCAGAATACGGGGTAGAGGAAGGTTTGTTGGGACTGTTGGTGTAAAGCACGTATAACCAGCTTCTCGATGGCTGGCCACTTCTATAAGGATAACCACCAAGCTTACCTGACAGTTAGAAATATTAGAGGTATCTAGGTGCTTGGAATTGGGCCAGATCAGAAGATTGTAGGTTTGTTTGATGAAGCCAAAAGATGGAATTATCACAGTAAAAGAACAACACAAGCTGTTATGGAGACATTGTTATTTTCTGTTACGGTGTGCAGAGAAGTGATAAATGGGTAATGGCGTCTGGAAGAATGTCTGATTCAAAATGCATTCTCCCCACACTATGAAAAACGCAATGAAAGGGAATGCTAGGAATCTTGGCGTAGGGCGCTTGCTTTTGATGTCGGTGTGACTGAGACCCTGAACGCCTCGACTCCAGTTGTAGTATCTCAAAGAATGAATGGTGACAATGAATCGAATGCTTTGATGCTCGCCATAAAACTCTCTCACCCCTCCCCTCCTTCCCTCTCTCTGTCTCACTTTGTCTTCTTTGCAGATTCAGTGCAAGAGTGCCCGCGCAATTGCCATGGTAACGGAGAGTGTAATTCTGGTGTGTGCCATTGCTTCCCAGGATTCCACGGCATGGACTGCTCCAAAGGTATTAGCTGCATGCAAATGTGATTCTTCCATTGGAAAAAAAGAGAAAAATCTGTCGTTTCCACCGTCTAATTAGCCGAGCAGCCGGCACGTTTGGGCTCCATGCTGCTAGCAGAGAGGATTAGGAGGTGTAAAGATGGCGCAAGGCCTTAGGTGGAGCCGAGACAAGATGAGTGATGATGAATGGCAGCTCCCCCAGCTAACGTCTCCCTGGCTCTGTGCTCACCTGGGATAGACGGCTTTGATGAATAGTTTAGTTACCTCTGCCTGTAATTACTCTCCGTGTCACTGCCACTCTCTAGCCCCTTATCCACTCCATTCACCCTCCTGCACCGTGAAGTGTTGGCGGGCTGAGTCGGGCGTGGGTGGGCGTCATGTCTTTTCACTGCACTGCCAATAGTTTCCTTCCTTTTCTTATACACAGGATTTAATTTAGGACTGGGCGATATATCAACATCGATATACTGTATGAGGTTATAAATTGTCTTAAATTTTGGATATCCATTTGACACAAGTGTTGTCTTTCCATACTGTAGTTTTACAGGCTGCTTTACAGCAAAGTGATGTCACTCACTATATACACATTACTGATGATTCTTTATCTAAAATATCATAGTGTAAATACTTTGTGAAAACACCAATAGTCAACCCAACAAAATCGCAGCAATATCGGCATCGATGTATTTGGTAAAAAATATCATAATATTTGATTTTCTCCGTATCGCCCAGCTCCACTTCAATCTCTCCCCCTCTTTCTTTCTGCGTTCTTCCAGCGGCGTGCCCAGTGCTGTGCAGCGGCAACGGCCAATACGACAAGGGCTCCTGTGTGTGTTACAGCGGCTGGAAGGGACCCGAGTGTGATGTCCCCGTCACGCAGTGCATCGACCCTCTTTGCGGCGGCCACGGCACCTGCACCGACGGCAACTGTGTGTGCTCCATCGGCTACAAAGGCCCGAGCTGTGCAGAGGGTGAGAGGAGTTACTGGCGTGGTGTTCCTCAAGGATCTTTGATGGTTTATAATGTGTGTCTGCTGGTTTTATTTCAGGGTGATTATTTCTGAGTGAATCATGACTGTTTGCATACCTCACACATCCACCGACTCACACACACACACACACTCCTACAGTAACTCCAGTTAGACAGCTCATCATAGCATAATCTTAATCTGACAGAGTGTCCGTTCTCTCCATATATCTAGATAAAGTTCGATAACGCAGCCAAACACATCAGGGATTTTATAAAGGCATGAAATTACTTCTATTGATCCTTGTTAAGAAGGATCAGGCCACCACATCAGAACGATAGGAAGCAAGCAAAAAAGAGGAATAAGAGATGGAGGGGGAGTCCGGGGGGGTGAGAGGTGAATATGTATGAAGAAAGAGAGAATTGGAAAAAGGAGGGAGAAAAGAGAGCAGCGTGGCAAAGATGACGATGAGGAGAGGGAAAGAAAGACAAAGAAAAGAAAGGAGCAGAAAGTCAAGACACAGGGCCGGAGAACAAGATCAGCATTTTCTCCTGCTCTCCCTCTCATCAATTTTTTTCCCTTCTCCTCTGGTCTCAAATCTGATATTCATCACAGCACAGTCCCTCAAACAATTTGCCTGGAGTGCTAGCGACAGGAAAATCGATAACTGGGATCCGCCGTTTCTGCCAGGCAAACAGAAACGGAGGGCCGAGGTTATGTGCGACCATGTGCTTTTTTTGAATGTGTGTGTGCATAGGGGTGTGAAGGGGTCAATCATGCCAGAGGAGGGAAGAGGAGGGGTAAGAGAGGTGTTAGACAAAAAAGAAGAGAGAGAGAGAGCGAGAGAGAGAGAAAGTGGGAGCGACCGGGACAGAGAGGGGCGGGTGGGTGGGCTCTTTGCCGGGAGGAGGTAATTTGTCAAATTGGTTTTCACTCACTGCTCGGACTCAAAGCTGCCTGTCAACCTGGCAGACTGACAGTGTCAGATTGTCTCCCATGTATTAGCGCATACACACCAATGCATACCCCCACTCACACACTCACACACACACATACACAGAGTCGAAACGCTCACGCTGAATAATGTGTCAGTGAGACTCGCTGCTCATCCAGAGTGGAACACATTTGCTGCTCTGCCCCAATTATAGACTCAGCTATTCATTATTGTGAGCTTTAATTGCCTTAGTAATGTCTGGTGATAATTTTGTATACACAAAGAATGAAAATACGTCTTTTGTCAAATCTTTTTTTCAAACTCATAAAATTGCATTTTTCTCTAACATCAGCTCATATGGAATGTTTAGCTAGCTTGTGTATTTCTTAATTTCTTTTTTCCCTGTGTTCCCTCCACATTGGTGTATCTGTGGCTAAATGCAGTGGATTGCCTGGATCCGACGTGTTCCAACAACGGCATCTGTGTGAACGGGGAGTGCCACTGTAAGCCAGGCTGGGGAGGGCTCCACTGTGAGCTGCCCAGGGCCCAGTGCCCAGACCAGTGCCACGGTCACGGGGCCTTCATACCAGACACTGGGCTGTGCAGCTGTGACCCCAACTGGATGGGACCGGACTGCTCCATGGGTAAGAACTGGCCGGCTGCAGAAAGGCAGAGCAAAGACGGGGATTGGAGGTGTTATAGTTAGGAGAAAAGGACTGCCAACTACAAACATATTGTGTGCTCCCTAAGGATTCATGGATGATTAGTTTACCATTTTATTTTAAACGGCTTTGGTTTCAAACTGTTTGAATGAAATCTTCAAAACCACAAACAATACAACTTTCAGAGACAGCAACTGTTGTCTTGTCTGTGCCAAATTGGAGCACACAGGAACAAACTGTGACAAGTTGTACTGTCAAGGCTATATAAAAATCCTCTCCCTCAATAGACTGTCAGGGACAGTATGGCTATGACAGCTTTTCACGATCAGCAGGGTAGTGCTCAAAATCCAAACTGGGCAAAGCAAGGCACTTTTATTACAATGGGCTTTACATGAAAGTAACATCATGTAACATGTACAAAAGAATAAATAAATAAAAAGCAGCTACAACAACAAAAGGAAAAATACTGAAGAATAACCACCCACAAATAATACCAGCAAACACATAGCAAACCCCCGCACCCAGCCCACACACACACACACACACACACACACACACACACACACAGCAACATTAGCCTTAGACAATAGAAAAGCATTTATTGTACATTTAAACAACACAGTTGTGACAGATCTCAGGTCATCCAGCTGTTCCAGAGTAAAACCCCCGATGTTGATTCGTACAGTTGGAAGACATGACAACGTCTGATTGGACGGTAGTAAGAAGTGCACTAGGGAGCCAAACTGTTCTGGTCTTTATAAGTTATTTTTAGATTTATGAAATTGATTATGTTGTGCCCTGTGAAGCCAATAAAGTGATTTTAGAATAGAGATCATGAAATGCCTTCTCCCGATGTTTCTTAACCCTTGTGTTGTCTTCCTGCATATAATGCAACTTTTTGTTGTTTTGGGTCAACATTTTTTCAACGTTTTGGACGTCTTTTTCCTCCACATTTTTTAAAGCTTTTTCAACGTTCTTTTTTGTAAAAAAAAATTTTTTTAAATGCTATGAATTTGATACAATTTCTAACAAGCAATGTAGGACAGTATCCATGCTATTTCTTTTGAAAATTTGGTTGAAAGAAACCCTAATTTCTGATATAGAGACTTTTTAAAAATGGTTTGACCCGAGGACAAAAGCAGGGTTAATATCAATGACTACATGAATGTAGGAGGTGAGTTTGCATTAGAAAGTGACATATACAGTTAATAAAGTCTGTGTGGGATTTAGAAGAAAATGAAAGGCGCCTGGAGTCACTTGCTGTGCATGAGGCTCATAATTCCCAGCTGCACCTCCTGGATGGAGTAAAAACATAAGATAGATATTGCTTGTAAAAGTAGCTGGGTTCCCGTTTAAATGCCTTTTCATAATAAAATACTCAACTTCCACGATTCTTTGTCTCAATAAAATAAAGCTGTTAACACCACTACTGTTAGAGAGACAGCAGCCTCCAACATGTCAGGCTCACAATGCTTCCCCGTCTCAGGATCAATAACACAGCTCCAGCATTTGTTATGAGAGCAGCAATGCTTAACTTTAATAAAGGCAACATTGTTCCACGCTGCAGGATCCCTCAGCAAGTTTATATCAAACATCTGTACATACTATATTCCCCCACACACCGGGGGTCCTGAGCACATGAGCGGGGATTGTCACATCTCACCACATGCACCGTCGCCGCCTGCAACATCGAGCCTCCCAAGCAGTGAATGTAATGGAAGCCGAGGAAATAAAACGTGTCTTCACGAAAATAAAATCACTGATTTTATTGTAAAGCGGATAATTGTATTTAGTTTAGTGCAGATTTGATTGTTTTGCTGCTTTGGGCACTTGTTTTTTTTCCTGTACTCGGGTAATTTGACATTGTTACTGACTGTCACAGGGGATGAAGTCAAACAGCACAGATGTTTGGATTTGCAGGTTAAAACTTAGGTTTAAAAGTGAACATTTTTACACCTCCTAGTTACATATTACCATTATTGTTGTGGTAATGTATTAACTATACTTCCACATTCAGTTAGGACTTGCTTCATGTTGAAACATAGCCAGTTTGAGGCTGCTGAAACAACAAATATATGTTTTAAAAACTCATTTAGACATTCTTTCACTACCAAATCAGTGATTACTGGGCAGTATCTCCATTGTCTCAGAGTGCAAGTTTGGCAAATAGCCAAATACAATCCTACAATAGTCATCAAGTTTTGAGTCCAGAAATAATGTGTGTGACCCAAATCTTTCTACCTTCCTTCAGAGGTGTGCTCAGTCGACTGTGGGACCCATGGAGTGTGTATGGGGGGAGCTTGCCGCTGTGAGGAGGGCTGGACCGGTGCAGGCTGTGACCAGCGTGTGTGCAACCCGCTCTGCATCAAACATGGAACCTGCAAGGACGGCAAGTGCCAGTGTCACCAGGGCTGGAACGGAGAGCACTGCACCATCGGTAAGCACCTCCCTGTATGTGTGTGTGTGCCTTTGGGAAGTGTGTGTTTGATGCGTGTCAACAGGATCACCAGCACCCAGTCAGACCAAAGTGGCAGCTCCTTTCCACTTTGTTTAAGGAATCTCGAAATGAGAAGTGGAGGCAAAAACTTCTGGGAATTTGACAAGGGGGTGGGGGGTAGGGAGCGATGTAGAAGCTGGGTGAACAGAGAGGAGAGGAGCAAACCTCCTAGAAGGGGAGGTGGTAGCCTTCAGAAAGAGCATGATTTAGCCGTTTTTGGGCTGCTTCTCAACTGCAGACCCAGGAGTGTTAGTTACTTTGGCCTTGAAAACACCAAAGATACACGATTAAAGGTAAAACTTCTCACATCGCTGTGATCAAAAGATTTCTCTCTCACATTTTATGTGTGCCCGTGTGTGCATGCACACAGTTGTGCTGGTGTGCGTGTGTTCAAGAGTGTGCCTTTTTATGTCAGTCAATCACTGTCTCATATTGTCACTTTGGATGGATGAGTGCCAGATTCCTTTGATTCACCCACAGAGCTTTGAGACACAAAGTCTCATTTTCTTGTCACCACAGCACTGTGATTGCAATCTGATACACACACACACACACATAAACACCAAAACACACACAGCATAGCAACACATATATACACACACCACACGCACGCCAACACATATATACGCACAGGGGAATAACAGTTTATGATATCCCCATTTCCCCCCCATCAGAAAGTAGGGCAGCTTTGACTGCAGCATCAGCCCAAGATAAAAGAGTTGTCAGACCTCAGCTTGGCGCAAAGCACACTTCACTAGCACCAGACACTGTCGCTGTTAGCTTATCTCAGCTTGCCTGTTGTTCATTTCAGCTCTGCATGATGTTGCTTGCATTTAATTAAAAAACAACAAAAAAATCTCTTACCTTTTGCACGTTTTCTCCCACTGCAGACCATGGGAGCATGGTTGACAAAGCAGGTACCGTATCTGACTCTGGTGTTTTGTTTCTTAGCCTGTGGTGGTAGAAGCTAGCTGCTGCATCTGTGGGTTTTGGCCTGGCTTGGCTCTGTAGACTCTGTGGTGCTATCTGTCCGTAGATTAGGGCGCCAGCCTCAATGATAGCTCCACCACGTGTAGCGCACTCCCATTTACAGCAGTGCGCTCCACAGCGGGGGCTAGCTGTCATTGAGCCTAGATGTGTTGTGGGGTACAGTAGAACCCAGTGTGGTATCAGCAGTGTTGAGGGGCTGTGCTGTGAATGTGTGGCTGTGCATGCGTGTGAGCGTGTTCCTCTCCATATATTTTCTAATGTGGGAAAAACAAACACATAACTCTGCTCAGGTATGCTAGTCATGTATTACGTAACCACAGCTGCTTCGCACGAGGAGAAAATGATGAAAGCCGTAAAGAACTTTTGAAGTAATTGGTAAATTTCATAGGCCACTGATGCGAGGCCTTAATAGGGTGTCACAAAATACAGAACTGTTGAGTGTGTGTTTACATCTGGGTATTTGTGGCAACAGTCGTGGCCATGGTAGAGCGGCTAATGCTTTTATTTTGTGTGTATGTGACTCAGCGAGCGCACAGTAATGATTCCAGATTTTCTATCTTTTCATCAAACCTATTCCCTCCAACCTAAGCCTAGAAAAAAAGAAATAATGAACAGTTTAGTCAGATCACACATAGATAAACAGAATCATGGCTAAGGTTAAGACATCGACGCAAACAGAGAAGGGTAGAATGCTTAATAGATAGCCCCGCAGCTGAACCTCTGTCGGGTTACACAGAGCGGCACAGATTGCCTGACAGTACAGGTCCCCGGAGCACCGTTGAGAGTGTCCTCTCACCCTCTACGCTTAATGGAATAGCTCTCATTGTTTTATGAAGAGCCAGCCCAGAGAAAAGGTAAATCGCAGGGTTAAAGAGGGAGCGAGACAGAGAGGGAGAGTAAAGAAGAGCAGATGGAGCCAAAGGGAAGCAGAAAGACCCATCACAGAACATGTGGGCTTGAGTTATCAACATCATTTCCAAGATAGCTTATTAAGAATAGAAAGAGTAGATTGGTGGAGATTTATCTGAGGAAGGGCAGAGTTATCTGCTCCATCTATGAGCAGTGGTCTTGGATTTGTGGCCTTTACTTCATGACCTTTAGAGGAGACGGAGCGGGCAGCAGGGGGAAAAGGAGAGAATGGTGGAACTTTTTAGCACAAAGTCTTGACTTCAGTTTCTTTTATCCACTAAGTTCTCAATCTTTCTCTATCTCTCTGTCTGTCTTTCTTTCTCACTTCTTCCTCAGAGTCTAATGCTGGTATCTTTCTCTATCCAGTCATATACCCCGACGCCCACACACACCGCACACCACACAAGAGTGTGTGTGTGCTGACCCATAACCCAAGGCAATTTCTTCTCCTTTTTAAGGGGATTTCATCAGAGTCCAAGTACATTAGTGGGGAGGGTGGACTTAATAGTTTCTGAAATCCCACTTTATTCTAGTTAGTATGAAGGGGTATCGACTGGGCCCTGGCATTAAAGAGAGAGGAGTCTTGTGTCGGCCTGCCCAGGCAAGCCGATCAATGCCTGCTATGGATTGTCCTGTCCTGGTGCTTCATAAGTATTTGGCTGCTTTAAATGGCAACTCCATTTAACAGGCAATCACTGCTAACTGCCTTTGTTCCCTGAGCTCAATACTTGGGGACAATCTATTCCAGCCTGACTGTTAATACAGCATCATGAGCAGTCCCCTGATGCAGAAAATGGTAATAATTAAAGATAAAAACCTTTGATTTGATTCCTCTTGTTAAGCTAAAAACGTGGTTAAGCTCGCATGCCTCCAGCGCCACCTCCACCCCCATCCCCTCTTCTTCAACCAAGATGACGCACTCTTTCTCAAAGTCCTCTGTTGACTTTCCCTCATCGCCTGGTGGTTGAGACATATGATAAAATGCCAATCCGGGTGAAATGCCTGTTAATTTAGCTGCTGCCACGGTTTCGATTGCACTATTTGTATTCATAATGCATGGCTTTATTGATGCAGCGATTTGTTAGAGGGCAAGAAATAGTACTGTGCAACTTGAGTGAAAATACGTTCATTAATCTACTGAGCAGGACTCAATGAAAAGCATTTTATATTCATAATCTCTTACTGGGTTATTTTGTCCTTCCTCACTCTGTGTCAGCACACTGCTACTGAGTGGGAAATGTCAGGTCATATCTCTAGGGTGCGTCATGCTGGGGGTGTGTGTGTGTGTGTGTGTGTGTGTGTGTGTGCGCGTGTGCGCACATATTGTTTTATCAGTCAACCCTGTTGTTGCCTCCGTATCCCGTGGGTAGACTTAAGAGTGTCGCATCCTGCTCCTTCATTTATAAAAGAGGAAATCACTGTGACAAGTTTGTTTGAGGCTCTTTGTGCTGCTGGAGAAAACATTGTCATTGTGTGTCATCATGGTTTCTTTTTTCCCCCCCAATCTCCCTGATAGATTATAATGTGGCAGACACACAGACTTGTGTTATAGCTTGAAAGGTGTGATTTAGAACGATATGGGAAATGGTTAGACAGGCCAGGAGTTAAAGGCCTTTTTGAGAAAGACATTGATGAGAAACATTGTCTTCAGCTTGAATGCAAATTATTAAATGGAATATAAAAATGCCATAGTGAGCTTTCAGAAACAGAAGTTTTTATCTTTTAAAATTTAGCAGATGTTCTTATTTGAACCCAATTTAGTGGATTTTTTTTAATGTGGGAGTGAGCTTAAGGGTGTAGTACTTTAGGGGAATACACTTACCAAGAGTATATGAAAAGATTGATACTACTGTCCTGGCTGACTGGAACCACCAAGACTCCGGAAGGAAGTCCCTGCTCCCAGCCAAGAAACCGTTCCGCACATGACCCCCATAAAAACAGTTTTCTCACACATGTTCATACAGATTAAACAGACGAGATGTAACATGTTCATCTGTAAGCTGTTTCCACTCTTTATTCTGAACTAAACTTTGCGAAAGTGAATAACAGTATTACCCAAAACATCACACTATTCCTTTACATTTTCTTTACCATGACAACTGACGAAGAGTTATTAGTGGATATAACTTTGAAAAGATGCTACTGCCCTCTATAATTGCACACACTTAAAATGGCTGCTTTCCCTTGCCTTAAAGTCACTCTAGACTTGATGGTGGCCTTGCCATGCTAGTTACAGAGCGTTCTTGGCTCCAGGGCCTCAGATTCTGGTAGAGCTTTTTTGCATAACCTTAAGTGAAGGTTTATTAGTTCATGGACTGCCACTGCGCAGACACACACACAGACACACAGACACACACACACACACACTCCATCGAACATAATCCCATTCTCTCATGAGAAAGCATTACTCTCAGGCCGTCAGAATCCCATTACCTACACTGAATCATAAGTAAGAGTGAGAGAGACTGCAAGAGAGAGAGAGAGTGTGATGAGCGGGTGGGGCTCTATTAAGTAAGTGAATCAAGAGATCTGTCACCCCACACACACACACACACACACACAGACAGACACACACGTGCGTTAGCAGCCATCCTGAAGGTGTAGAGACATACGGATGGGAAGGTGTGCATGAAAATTGACGTGCTGAATTAAATTGATTCTTGAACAATCAATACTTACAGAATGCTTCCACATGCTTATTAAATTGAGTGTGACTCATTTATGAGCATGTGTGAGTATGAGTATGTGTGTGTATGTGTGTGTGTGCGTGTTCATGTGTGTCTCATTGACGATAAAACAGGCAAGCATCACCCTGCTTCGGTTCCATCATCCCTCCGTCCCCCTTTTCCTTCTTTCTCACCTTCCTGTCTCCTCCTGTCCTCTCCTCGCAGACGGCTGTCCCAACCTGTGCAACGGGAACGGCCAGTGCACCATGGGACAGCAGAGTTGGCATTGTGAGTGCCAGACAGGATGGAGGGGCCCTGGCTGCAGTGTTGCCATGGAGACCTCCTGCGCCGACAACAAGGACAACGAAGGAGGTGAACTGGGAGGACCAGGAGAAGATTAAAGGGGGAGGGGACGACTGTTATAAGTGCAGTCCTCACTTTAGAATGCATTTTGTAAAAAAAGAAAAAATAAGGAAAGGAATAATGATCTAGAAAAATAATTAGTTAAAACAAGAAATCAAATTAAGATAGAAGGCTCATGAGAGGAGTCCTCACTATGAATGCCAAAATTAAACCTTCAACTGTAAAAGAATCGAAAGATGATCACAATGTGAAATCAATAATAGAAGAAGTCGGGGTAGTTCTTTGCCAATCTTACACAACCACGTGATCATCGCTCTTTCTCTATCTCTCAGATGGACTAACAGACTGCATGGACCCAGACTGCTGCATCCAGAGTCCCTGTCAGAACAGCCCGCTGTGCCGGGGCTCCCGGGACCCTCTCCTGGTCATCCAGCAGAGCCCCATGTCCCATTCCCGCGTCCGCTCCTTCTACAACCGCGTCAAGATGCTCGTGGGACGGGACAGCACCCACGTCCTCCCTGGGGAAAACCCGTTCAACTCGAGGTATGGCTTTAGATTCAGTTACACAAAAATATCAAATAGGGACATCCAAGACCTGAACCAGTCCCAGGGCCAAAGCAGGCCTAGCCTAGATTCTCTGTAGAGTTAAAGTTAGCGCTGTCCATGGTGCTGATCCTCCTCTGCATACACATGACGACATTCAAAGGAAATGGCTCATGGAGACGCTGCTGTACGTTTAATTGTTATTCTATGTGCATCACTCTGTCAGGCGCAGCCCCTCACTCACACACACGCTCCTACACATACATACGCACACATCCATCTACTTTGTCATGGTTTGTTTACATGATTGACGTGAGCTAATGTCGATGGCGGGGTTAGCTGATTGTTTCTAATTAATGAGTGGTGGAAGACCAGAGCAATAAATGAATGGGAAAATTGGATGATTGAAAGATGGGGAGATTAATCAATCAGGTGATTGATGGTTAAGAAGATTGGGTTGATAGATTGACTATCGCTCTCTGACTCTGTCTCTTCTGTCTTCTTCCAGTTTGGCATCTCTAATCCGGGGTCAAGTGTTGACTACAGATGGAACCCCTCTGGTGGGGGTGAACGTGTCTTTTGTCAACTATCCCCACTACGGATACACGCTGACACGGCAGGATGGAATGTATGTACAACAGCTACCTAGCACTCCTTCCTGAAACTACCTCACCACATAGGCTGTATGATTAGATTAGATCAAATGAGATTAGATGAGATTAGATGAGATTAGATCAAATCAGATTAGATTAGATTAGAGTAGATTAGTATATTGAATGATCCTGTGAGGAAACTAGGCCTGTTGCAGCCACAGATAATTAGATACAACAAAGAAAGTGGATTTCAAATAAGAGCCGAGCAAATGTATTTACAACAACACGACTGAGAGTCCAAACTCAGTATCCTTAGTGAAAATACATTAATAAAAATGATATGAAAACGAAATGGGGAAAAAATTTGCAAGATGTAATAAAATAAAAAACACTAAATATAATGTAAAATAGTGTACCAGTCAAATTACTTGTACTTTGACTGTATCATGTTACAACAAGAGAAATTTCCCTCACAATAATCATGGTCCAATATGTGTATCCGAATGATAGGGCCATCTGAGAAATGGTGAAGGCAAAAAAATGAAAAACAGGTCTCTGCTTTAAAAGCCACCTTCCAAACACATTTGGTTAACTCACCTGACGTGTCTCTCCATTTCTCCTGCAGGAATTCCAGTTTCCGGAGCATTGTTGGCTGCTTTAATTTGACTTGTCTGTCCAGTTTTCCCCTCGGCAAGTTATATTGAATTTAAGTATGGCTGACATCTGTAACATGTTATTTCAAATTGTGATTTATTGGTTCTTTAGACTGACCTCCACCTATTAAATGTGCGGTTTCTGGTTCCTGTCTCCGTCTCCTCCCGTTAGCAATGCTTTCTTTTCAGCGTTTACTTCCAGTTAGGCCGAGCTGACGCCGGAGCATCTGAACTTCTAGTAACATTCAATTAACCTTGTATTTCAGAGGCGGTTACCCACCAGTTTCACAGACTTGTGACTTGAATGAACGTATTGTGATGTCCTTGTCTGACCTTGTTTAGTTTTGATGAGTGCTATTTTCTTCAAGTTGTTGGAGGCTCTTGTCCGCAGCGGTTCCAGACACGTACAAAGCTCTGGCCGTTTGCCATGGCAAATGTGGACATGACCTGTTTCTATCTCCATCATCAGCTCACAGCTGTTAATCATAATTTGAAGACAAAAGGTTAAAGAACATCTAATAAAATAACTTCTACGTAGAGATCAGTGTTCTAACATTGTGCTATTTATATTTCAGATCTTAAACTGTTGTCTAGACAGCCTGTCTAGATTTGTTCGTTGTAAAGGTTGGCGTAACATTATGCAATAATTTAAAAAAATCTATTCCAGGTGTTGTTTTTGTTGATGAATTAAAGCAGTGGAGTAAATATTATGTTGGAAGAAACAAACAGTGTCAGTGATCGTCCATCACAACCCGTCCCCATCTGTACCTCATTCCCATCCTCTTCTTGCAAACCTCTCCAGGTTTGACCTGATAGCTAACGGTGGTGCATCACTGACTCTGCGGTTCGAGCGCGCCCCCTTCCTGAGCCAGGAGCGCACCGTGTGGCTGCCCTGGAGCCAGTTTTATGCTATGGACACTCTGGTGCTTAAGACAGAAGAGAACACGATCCCGGGCTGTGACCTGAGCGGCTTCGTCAGGCCTGACCCTCTTGTGATTGCATCCCCTCTCTCCTCCTTCTTCAGCTCCAAGCCAGGGGAGAAACCCATCATACCGGAGACACAGGTGCAGTACCACTGACCTCTGGCAGCCGGCTAATCTCCCTTCTGGTTCCCTTTCTCTCTTCCCACTCTCTTATATGTCTGTCTCCTGTAGCGCTCTTTCTCCTTTCGCTTCCATAGCTTGTCCCCCAATTCGTTCCCTCTATCCTCAATTCCTTTATTTCTGCCATTGTTTTTTCCCTTTTTTGTCCTTCAGCCGTCAGTGGAAGCGTGACCCCCATTACTCCCTCTCTGTTTAATCCTCCCTAATCCCGCTCTCCTGTCATCTCCTCTCTTTGTCATCCAGGTGCTGCATGAGCAGATCGAGGTGCCTGGCACAAGCCTAAAGCTGTGCTACCTAAGCTCCAGGACACAGGGATACCGCTCCCTGCTCAAGGTGACCATGACTCCAGCCGTGGTGTCCATGGGCCTGCTGAAGGTTCACCTGATGGTAGCAGTGGAGGGCCACCTTTTCCAGAAGTGGTTCCACGCATCACCCAACTTGGCCTACACCTACATCTGGGACAAGACTGACGCATATGGGCAGAGGGTCTACGGGCTTTCTGAAGCTGTTGGTGAGTGGAAGGGATGGATGGAAGAGAAGCTGTGTTGGTTGTTTTTTTTCCCAGTGGTGTAGAAACTTTACCAGTAAGTCAGCAGTGGCAATGACAGAGGGAGAGAGTGCTAATTAGGGGTCCTGAAGGAGAGATAATACACCAGATACCCGGCGTCCATCCACTACGCAGGATAGCCACAGTTAAGTGCTTTTTTTTCTTCCATACGTCTATTTCTCATTGAAACCGCGTGTGGTTCAGCCAGCCAGCCAGCCGTAACTGTGGTGAAGGGTTATTAGCCATCAGGGTGAGTTAGCAGTTAGCTACTGGAGCAGCAAGCAGGAGTCCAGGGGAGCCTCAGTGCTATTACATTCTGCTGTCACAGTCGCTCACAGATGCTGTCAGCCGAACACTGCTGTCAGGCCACAGATGCAGTGGACATCTTGGGCTTCAGTGTGGACTAAAATCAGGAGGGGCATACTGTTTGGGAAGTTACATTCACTCGAAGATCCCATGGTTTCCTATAGTGACTGTAATTTGACATTTCTTGAAGATTATAAAGCACTTCCATAGTTTACGATTAGGTCATGTTTTGCTAGATGTGGATACAGACGCAGGTACAGTATAATGTTTGCAGTGAAGTTAAAAAGGTGCTGGCAACAGCATTCTCTCAGGGACTAAAGTGGGAGTCGATGTGATAACACACCTTTCCTTTTAACAAGTTGGAACACAACAATAGACACATGCATGCACAGAAACAGCATATTCATGCACATGTAAGCAAACAGGCTTAGAGTAACATATCTAGCTCCTCCTAAATCATTGTTTTTCTTTTTAAATTTGGCAAATTCAGCTGAGACTCTGTCAACACATGTACATGATTGGTGCAGTTTTCACTGCAGCAACCGATGTGAGGCCTGTAGGTTTAAAGGACCTCCAAGCAGTCTGTCCAATTATCAAGGTTTTTAATTAATTTAGCAGCATATGAGAGTGTTAGTCAGGTGTGAGTGCAGTTTTTTGGTGCAGGTGCTAACTAGCTTCTCCTTGTATCACACGTTTCACAACTTGTATGAACTCAGGAGGTTATACTCTGATGAAGTTTTGCATAACCTTTCTTCCTCTATTTTATTTAATGTTTATGTATTCTCAGTTTTTTCACTTCTTTGTGTGTCTTTCTCTCTATTTCTCTTGCTTCTCCCCTCTCCTATATGTAGTGTCAGTGGGCTATGAGTACGAGTCCTGTGCCAGTCTCATCCTCTGGGAGAAGAGGACGGCCCTTCTGCAAGGCTACGAACTGGATCCCACCAGCCTGGGCGGCTGGTCACTTGACAAGCATCATATACTAAACATACGCAGCGGTACGTACACACACACACACACACACAGGCACACACAGGCACACACAAACACTTGTATATTCCCTAGCACAGACTTATCCAGTATTTCCTTCTAGTTTTTATTTAGCCGGCCCCTCATGTGTAGCAGGTTTACAGTACTGTATATCTCACAATATGTGCTAATGTCTTGGGGAGGAAGGTTACCACACTGTACTGGGCTTCATGTGGTTCACATGGAATTGCTCCTCCTTTTCCCTCAGTGAGGGTTTTAACAGGAAGAGCTTTACTTGTGTTGTCTCACCTAGTTTGACTCCCTCACGTAGGATCTCTGTGGTGGAGGCCGTCAGTCTTGTTGTATACCATTATCTAGACTATGTGCAGGAAAATGAAGAGTTCACCTGATGTGACAATCACTGTGCTAATGGAATGGACACTGGAACTGGAAAACTAGGGAGGTGTTTTTAGAAGTGGGAGAATGTGTTCACGCTTGTCCTCATCACCTGATGTCAACCTGCTGTACAGTAGAGTAATGGTCAGGAGTTTCTTCCGAGAATGATGCAATGCCATACTGTTTTACTTACCACCAAAGTCATTACAAATCATCGTCAGTGGGACATGAAGGTGTGCACCAACTTTCATGGCAAGCCATCCATAATTTGTCAAGACATTTGTCACTTCCACGCAAATGTTAACCTCATGGTGGTGCGAGGGGAAGATTCAGAGGAGCAGATGTTTCAGTCTTGACCGTGGCGGACCAACCGTCAGACAGACACACTGCCGATCATATCGTCACATATCTACGTGTGTTTCTCTCCACCCTCTCTCCTGTCCAGGCATCCTTCACAAGGGAAGTGGCGAGAACATCTTTGTGACCGAGCAGCCCCCGGTAGTAACCAGCGTCATGGGAAACGGACGGAGGCGCAGTATCTCCTGCCCCAGCTGTAACGGCCTGGCAGACGGCAACAAGCTACTGGCACCGGTCGCCTTGGCGATGGGAATCGACGGCAGCCTTTATGTCGGAGATCTCAACTTTGTGCGCAGGGTCTACCCGTCTATGAACACAACTGGCATCCTGGAATTAAGGTAAAAGAGTAATGAATTAGGAAGCAGATTGGGATTTAGAGGTGTTTTGGTTTTGCAGGAAAATACTGATAGTTACAAGAAGAGCAGGAGAAGATGAGAGGGATGTGCTAGATGTTTTCAGTACATTGAACATGTAGGATTTAGTCGTCCCCTAAAACAGAAAAAATAAGGTGAGACACTGGGGATGGTAGGATTGAGGTAGAATTACACGTTGTACTAGAAACCATTTCTCCGGGGTGTTTTTATCCATGGTTAGATTTAGCTGTTCACACCACAGCCAGCTCCGTGTTGCTTTCCACAGTCTGTGTGAATTAATGTCTGTTTTGTTGTGCTTTCTCCCTCGAAGGAACAAAGATTTCAGACACAGGTAAGATCTTTATGATGATAAATTGAAAGTTTCTTGTGCACATTCCAGCTACAATAGCAAACATTTTTATTATAAAAAACAAGCTATTCACGTGTTTTTTTCTTCTTTCTCGCGTCAGTAACAACCCAACCCATAAGTACTTCCTGGCAGTGGATCCAGTATCTGGGGCCTTGTTCATTTCGGACACCAACTCCCGCAGAATTTACCGCGTTCGATCGTTAACGGGAGGCCGGCTGCTGTCGGACAACGCGGAGGTAGTGGCGGGGACGGGGGAGCAGTGCCTGCCCTTCGATGAGCGCTGTGGGGACGGCGGCAAAGCCACGGAAGCTACGCTCATGAGCCCCAAAGGTGAGCCACTGGCAAAGAGAGAAAATGAACCACAAATGATGTTGATATAATAATCATTTTAGTCAATTATAAAGCAGGAGGTTGGCTTTCTCTGATTCCTGCTTTTCTCTGTTATATATAATTGATATAATTTTTTTCATACAATGTGCTCATCTCGTGACTCAACTAAAGCAGGACAGACACAGAAGGAGGTTATAAATCAGGTTAATGTTAAACTTAATGGAATTATTTTTGTGGATCATTGGATCTTAGAACATTGTGACACCAAACTGTCAAGATTGTCACACTGTCACATTCCCTGTCTGTGACACGAGTGTGTGTACACGTGGGACTGCAGATGTTGGTCTATGTACCATATGTGTCTGAGTGTTTGTGAGAGAAGATGGGAGAGATAGGAGAAGACAATGAGCTACTGATTCCCTCTTACCTGTCTCAGGGAAAGTCAGCCAGCACACTTCATCTTGCCCTCTCTCTCTCTCTCTCTCTCTCTCTCTCTCTCATTTACACAGTGCCCTTCACTGTATCCTCCATCTGTTGTTGTGTACCTCAGTGCATCTAGAAGTTATTTTGGGGCAGAGTTGCCTCGAACAAACACTCCTGTCTGAATGCCTGCTGCCTGTTAGACCGATGAGGCTGACACAGCAGCACCACTGGTAGAAGAGAGCAAGGCAAAAACAAATGAAAGGTAGAAAGGTAGAAGCAGCGAGGGGAAAATGGAGGAAGGAGGCGGAGTGCATCCGATCACTTGCCTTTCTAAAGAATCTGCTTGCAGTCTACAATTGCCCTCTGGGAGGAGCATGAGCTCAGCTCCGCATCCCGATGACTCATCCCAAAACTAACACTTTCTCTAACAGTTCAATGCCCCTTCCATCACTTTGTACCCTCTCATTCGATGATGCATCGAGCAATTCAGCTGACAGGGCTGCTATCCATTTTCAGCCAGTGGAAAGAGTGAAATTTAATTGACTTAAAATGTCTACGGGTCGCCCTGCAGCGTTTGAGTTATGAGTCGTCACTCACGGTGTTCATCTCTGCTTTGACAGGTATCGCAGTGGATAAAAATGGGCTGATGTACTTTGTGGATGCCACCATGATCCGTAAGGTGGACCAGAACGGCATCATCTCCACTCTGCTGGGGGCCAACGATCTGACTACCGTACGGCCGCTGAGCTGTGACTCCAGCATGGACGTCAGCCAGGTACGACTGTTTCCGAGGCAAGTACAGGAGAGACAAGGGGAGATGGTGTGATAGATGATCGTCTAACAGCCCCCGTGAGTGCTGAGCTATGACGATTGTGTGGACAGGCGCCAGCCAGGAGGTCAGGGAGAGACTGATTTAGGGAGGGATTAAAGAGCCCATGGATAAATGAATGGATCAAAAGAGAGTGAGGACTGCAGTCACTTAAAAAAATGAAGAAGAGACTTGTCTGAACCTTGGCACCCTTTCAAAACGCCTCCCTCAGCATAGATATTATCTTATGTGTAACTTTGTTTCTGCCTACTAGGTGCGTCTTGAGTGGCCCACGGACTTAGCAGTGAACCCCATGGACAACTCTCTCTATGTGCTGGAAAACAATGTCATCCTACGCATCACTGAGAACCACCAGGTCTGTACCCTGAGGCTCTATCACCCTTACTAAACCCTTAGGGTGGGTTTGACAGGATTTAGTCCCAATTAGGCTTAGTAAAGCCTATTTTGAAATAAAATGTCATATTCTAATAACCTTTTCTAAGTTTGGCTTTACTGATTAGTCAGTTCTTGGAATGGTGTACTTTCTGGAATCTTACTTCATTATGGAAAGTTTCATCTGCACTGTTTTCAAGAGCAAGCCACTGGATTACTAGCTTTCTTTTGATGATAGATGTGACATTCGCTGTTGTTGCCTACAGGTTAGCATCATCGCAGGTCGGCCCATGCATTGTCAAGTGCCAGGTATCGACTACAGCCTCAGTAAGCTGGCTATACATGCGGCCTTAGAGAGCGCCACAGCCATCGCCCTGTCCCACACCGGCATCCTCTACATCGCTGAGACGGATGAGAAGAAGATCAACAGAGTTAGACAGGTACGAGGCTGTGTGCTTGTTTTATTAATGCATTTGTTAAACTTGTTTTGTTGGCTAACAAAGCTGACTGCACAGCTGTTCAGGCTGTGTGGGTGCTTTTGAATATATTCTGAGATTGTTTCAGATCTCCAGACACTACATTCATTCCGGGCACTTTAATGGGGTTTTTTCCCATCCTTTCTTTTTTGATAACTGCAAATGAATTGTGCTTTTGGTGATATATTCTACCCAATCTCATCATTAAGCGTCTCTCGTCTTCCATTTTCTGTTCTTAGGTGAGCACTAACGGAGAAATCTCTCTCCTGGCTGGCGTTGCCTCCGACTGCGACTGCAAGAACGACGTCAACTGCAACTGCTTCTACGGTGATGACGGCTACGCCCCCGACGCCGGCTTGAACTCCCCCACTTCCTTGGCCGTGTCCCCCGATGGGACACTCTTCATTGCAGACCTCAACAACATACGCATCAGAGCCGTGCGAGCCAACCGGCCCGGCCCTGCCATCTCCAGCGTGGGCTACGGAGGGTCTGCACAGTATGAGGTCGCATCGCCAAGGGAACAGGAGCTGTACGTCTTCAATGGGGAGGGGCTTCACATCCAGACAATTAGCCTGGTGACTGGGGAGCCACTTTACAACTTCACCTACGGTCCTGATGACGAGCTGGTCATGCTGGCAGATAACTGCAACAACACAGTGAAGGTGAGAAGGGACGGCCAGGCCCAGGGGGGAGGGGCCGGTCTGCTCAGACTGGTGCTGCTGCCCGAGAATCAAGTGGTGACCCTGGGACTGGACCCCACCGGAGGGCTGCGCAGTGTGTCAGCCCTGGGCCAGGAGGTGGCTCTGATGGGCTACAGTGGCAACACAGGCCTCCTGGCTACCAAAGCTGATGAGACTGGATGGACCACGTTTTACCAGTGAGTGGGGTTTTGTCTGTCTCAATGTGTATTTTCATATTTTTATTACATCTCTACCTATCTCAAATACAAAATTAATGACTTTGACAGGTTTCATGTTCATCATGTTCTCTAGCATTTCTAATAATTCATGCGACACCTCACACAGTGTGCTGCTGCCCCCCAGTGTTAGCATTTATAACTACAGCCAGCTCCTCAAAGATGACTTTTTGTTCCTCTCCGTGTGTGTGTGTCTGTGTGTGTGTGTGTGTGTGTGTGTGTGTGTGTGTGTGTGTGTGTGTCTTTGATTGTTTTGATTGCACAAATATGAGCATGTCTTTCCCTCGCCAGTCACCCACACAACAATCTCCCATCTCCCAGGTACGACAGCGAGGGTCGCCTGACCAACGTCACCTACCCGACGGGCATGGTGACGAGCCTCCACCGCGAGATCGAGCGCTCCATCAACATTGACATCGAGAGCTCCAGCAGAGACGATGATGTCACCGTCATCACCAACCTGTCCTCTGTTGAAGCGTCGTACACTGTGGTGCAAGGTAAGAGACACACTCAGCACAGTGGAAAACTATGATGAATTATGAAATACTCGTGAAAGTCCCGAGGATGTGGCACAAAGGTGAACAAATACTGGGCTCAAGTCATCAACGTAGGGAAATATGATCAGAATGCAATATCAATTGATATGTTAATTATTTATAGAGCAGTAGATAAAGTGAGTCTGCTTATATGTTATCGAGGTACATTCAGACTGTAAAACTATCTAATCTTAGTATTCAAAAACATAGGCGCCCTCTGTGATGGTGGGTATGCGCCGGCCGGCCAACTCTAATTGAAAGTCTTGTAATTTTCACTTAGTTATGTACAAGCTCCAGGAGATTATTTTCCTTCCCTACCCACATCCAGCCTGCTCCCTCTCCCTCTCATGGAGTAAAATTACCAATATATAGTTGTTAATCCCAGCTGGGATCATCCTGCTTTTGAAATCATCACAGTAAAATTCATTAACTTATGCAGAGTGAATCCTCCTCATCCCTCAAGCTTTCTCCTCTCTCTCACACACACACACACACACACACACACACACACACACTTATAGCTCTCCACCAGTTCCCATGATCCCTGAGCTTATGTGGTCTGTTTAGAGAAGACGGAGAATCATTTTCTCCCTTTTCTTGACCAGTGGCGTGACAGAAGTATGAAAGCAGGGATACTGTACAGCACACAGGGAGTGTGAAGGCCTCTGAGAGAATAAGTTGTAGATGTATTCAGAGATCCACCTGCGTTGCAGGAAAGGAGAATAGCTGTTCACAGAGCTGTAAGTCATTTAAGGTTTCCACCACTCTGTGTGTTTCAGCACGGCTCTCTGCTGACATACTCACTTAACCATCTCCCTCTCTTTCCGCTCTTTCTCGGTCTCTTCATTAACTCCAGCACAGTGTATTCTCGTTGGCCCTGAAGCTCTCATTTCTCTCTCTCTCTC
The DNA here is from genome assembly GCF_013103735.1 of Etheostoma cragini. Classification (NCBI taxonomy): domain Eukaryota; kingdom Metazoa; phylum Chordata; class Actinopteri; order Perciformes; family Percidae; genus Etheostoma; species Etheostoma cragini. The sequence goes on from NC_048416.1 coordinate 997,371, forward strand.
TCTGTCTCTCTTTCCCACTCCCTCGCTTCTGTTTTATTACGAGGTCGTTCAGACAGAGAGAGCAGAGAAGATTTATCTAAAGGCTGTTGCTGCCAAGTCAATGGAAAGAGCTTCACTTGTCTGTTTGGGGCATTGTTAAAATGTGCCTGGAGCTTTATTACAAATTGGCCTTATGGATTACTGTCATTTATGGCAAGGGTTCAAAGAGAGACACCATCTGATCCCCTAACCTTTTGTAAATGAAATAAAAAAGCTATATCTGCCAGATATTTCTGAGCAAAAACAATTTTATCTTTCTTTCAATCTCATCATTGTGATCAGGACGGCTGTTTTCATACATCCGAGGGAGACGTTTTGTCTCAGCATTAGACACGGGCTTATCTGTTTCCATTCTTGTGTTTGCAGTGAGTGAGTCATTAAATTGTAGAGATAGGGAGATTGTGGAGGGAGGCAGTATAGCCTGACTATTTTCATTCAATATATTTTGGAGTTTGCACGAAGAGGAATCAGGATATCATAAATACTTTATGGACGTCATCTGGCTCGTACTGACATCTTAGAATTGGACTTTTCCTTTTCTAGTAAACTTAATTTTTCAGACAGAAAGACATGTACACACAAATCTTATCAAATAAACCCCTTTGAAACGTTATTTCCTTGTATTTAATTGTCCTGTTGGATGCTGGTATAGGCAAAGGTCAGAAGTCCTCCATCATTTTATCTTTTCAGGGTGAGCCTTCAACACCAGTCCAGGGACAGCAGATTTCTGAATTCTGGCAAAGTCTTTTTTATGTTTTATTAAGTGTGCATCGTCCCTGAAAAATTAATCCTGGAATAAAGAAATAAATCTGATTTTTTTTTTTTATTTAATTTAAGCTCACAATTAAACTAGTGAATACAAAGCAGAAATTTCATTGGTTTAAAACAGAAAGTCAGGCCCTGTACAGGTGTGTTGTGTGTGTGTGTGTGTGTGTGTGTGTGTGTGTGTGTGTGTATATATATATATATATATATATATATATATATATATATATATATATATATATACTGTATATATTCATAGAAAAGATATATTAAAAAAATACTAGGTGTATATTAGTGCTGTTATGCTCCCGCTAACTAGCCGCTCCGTCTCCTGTAGCTGCTTTCTTTGTCTACCTTACTACCTTATACCTACCTGTCTGTCCCCCCTCCCCCCCCCACAGACCAGGTGAGGAACAGCTACCAGCTGTGCAACAACGGGACTCTGAGAGTGATGTACGCCAATGGTATGGGCATCAGCTTCCACACGGAGCCCCACATCCTGGCGGGCTCCGTCAGCCCGACGATCGGTCGCAGGAACATCACCCTGCCGACCGACAACGGCCTCAACTCCATCGAATGGCGCCTGCGCAAGGAGCAGACGAAGGGCAAGATCACAGTGTTTGGGAGGAAGCTCAGAGTGAGTTTTTGATGTGTCAGCGTGCGGCTTGTTTATCATAATAAGAATAACATTTCCTGAAATGAACCTTTCCTTTTTCTGCAGGCTCATGGTCGCAATCTTCTCTCCATCGACTTTGACCGGAACACGCGCACCGAGAAGATCTACGATGACCACCGAAAGTTCACGCTGCGCATCATGTACGATGCTCAGGGCCGGCCGGCCATGTGGTTGCCCAGCAGCAGCCTGGCAGTGGTCAATGTGTCCTATTCCACCACTGGACAGCTTGTCGGGCTGCAGAGGGGGAGCATGAGTGAGAGGACCGAATTTGACCCCCAGGGACGCATCTTGTCTCGTTCTTTCGTGGACGGGAAGGTGTGGAGCTACAGCTACCTTGACAAAGTAAGCACGCTAGTCTTTAAAGTTGTCATCTGGGTATCAAATCTTACGGAGGCAATTGCGAGAACAGAGACAATTTGAATTGCAGAATTGAGTGAAGTAATACATCATTTTAATGGTTATGAAGATTCAGATTTGTGAGCTGAGGGAAAATGAATGCTGGATCCATTTCTCAGGGGGCAAGTCATCCATTGATAATGCAATTAAATTAATCCGGATATTGCCTCCTTCTCTCTGCTTCCAGTCCATGGTGCTGCTGCTGCAGAGCCAGAGACAGTACGTCTTTGAGTTTGACGCCTCAGGTCGGGTCACAGCCGTCACCATGCCCAGCGTGGCCCGCCACACCATGTTCACACACGTGTCAGTCGGCTACATCCGCAACACCTACAACCCCCCAGAGAGCAACGCCTCCATCATCCACGACTTCAGCGAGGACGGCCGGCCTCAGGCCACGCACTACCTCGGCACCGGCCGCCGTGTCCTCTACAAGTACGGCAAGCTGGCCAAGCTGGCCGAGATCGTGTACGACAGCACCGCGGTCACTTTCGGCTACGACGAGACAGCTGGCGTGCTGAAGATGGTCAACCTGCAGAGCGGGGGCTTCTCCTGCACCATCCGCTACCGCAAAATGGGCCCGCTCATCGACAAGCAGATCTACCGCTTCAGTGAGGAGGGGATGGTCAACGCGCGGTTCGACTACACCTACCACGACAACAGCTTCCGGATCGCCAGCATGAAGCCGGTCATCAGTGAGACGCCACTGCCCGTGGACCTCTACCGCTACGACGAGATCTCTGGAAAGGTGCTCCGCTCCACTTCTCTATCTCTTTTAACCCTTGGATGGTATTCGGGTCAAATTGACCCATTTTAAAAATAATACATGTTTTCTACCTGGAAATCAATGACCTTACCTTGTTTTATGTGATAAACATGTATTCCTGACTCAATTCAAAAACTTATTCTTGTTTTTTTTCCCAAGATAAGAATGATCACATGATCTTTTTATAACCTTATGACAAAAAAACATATCCCACTTCCATTTTTAATTGTGTTCTAGTAGAGACTGATTGCATTCCCTAAACATATATGTTATCTCAATTGTTTGAAATTGAGATAAAGACAATATTTTTTAATAGATTATGAAGTGAAATCTTATTTCAGAATTGTTTTTAAAACCCCAAATAAGTCTCGGGTCAGTTAGACCCGAGGTACCTGAGAGGGTCCTGAAGGTGAACAAAACACCAGGGTTAAGTAATGATGTACAAAAGCATTTCACTTTCAAAACTAATTCAGGGTTTTTCAGTAAAGGCAATGAATTCTATGCCAGACAGAAATTTGTTAAAGAAAAGTGTAAATTATGCTTGAGTTAATGGACCCCAGTTAACAACACTGGTTAAAAAATGATATTAATTTTTGAAAAAATAACCGTGAGAGTCCAGTACAGCCTGGCTCTCCTATTCAAGTTTTTATTCTGCTTGTTTAACGGTTGTTTGATAGATTTCTCTTAAACATATTTAGAGAGGATTGGAACTGTTGTTTTTATTCTCACCGTTCTGGTGCTGATGATTTAACTTAGCGGCTGGCTGAAACTTCTTTGGGGGGGGTCGCCAAAGATTCCTCTAAGCAGGAAAAACCCTGTAACTTTGTCTGGGAATGTGTCTTCATTGGCTCACCTTTTCTCTGAACCGTTCCCCCTACAGGTGGAGCACTTTGGAAAGTTCGGGGTCATTTACTACGACATTAATCAGATCATCACCACCGCCGTCATGACGCTGAGCAAGCATTTCGACACCCACGGTCGCATCAAGGAGGTCCAGTACGAGATCTTCCGTTCGCTCATGTACTGGATGACGGTGCAGTACGACAGCATGGGACGGGTGGTCAAGAGAGAGCTCAAGATTGGGCCCTACGCCAACACCACCCAGTACCGCTACGATTATGATGGAGATGGACAGCTCAGCGGCGTCAAGGTGAGTATTTTGGGTGGAGAGAGTTAGTCGATTTTACTTCTTTCAGGGCACGGTCAAATTCACATCCCGCTTTGTTTTTTCCCCATTTGTCTTTATTGAGTTCTGCAGGGGCATACAGTACAATTTGTATTTAGAGTTATACGAACAATCCATTTCCCTTTTTGCATAGAAACAGACACATAGGACGCTGCAGACAAACAGGTTAATGCATGAGTCAATTTTGAAAGAGCATCTATCTATATATATATATAAAAAAGGATAATGATAAGAACAAGAGTACAACAAAATGAATCATTATGTATACATACATACCTACGGTAAATTGAAAAGAGAAAAAAAGAAAAGACAAGAAAAAAGACATTAAAACGCCGGTTTGTTTTATCTAGGTGAATGACTGGTCCACCTGGCGCTACAGCTACGACCTGAACGGCAACCTCCATCTGCTGAACCCCGGGAACAGTGCCCGCATCCTCCCGCTCCGCTATGACCTCAGAGACCGCATCACGCGCCTGGGAGATGTCCAGTACCGCCTGGACGAGGACGGCTACCTCAGCCAGCGCGGCTCCGATGTTTTTGACTACAACTCCAAAGGTCAGCTGCTGAGGGCCTACAACCGGGGCCCCGGCGGCTGGAGCGTGGTGTACCACTACGACGGGCTGGGCCGCAGGGTGTCCACGAGGAACAGCCTGGGACAGCACCTTCAGTTCTTCTATGCTGACCTCAACCACCCAACCAGGGTCACGCACATCTTCAACCACTCCAGCTCGGACATCTCTTCGCTCTACTACGACCTGCAGGTAGGCCTGGGTGCACATACTGAAGATGGTCAACAAATCAGCATTATAGATTCATCTTTCCCTAGAAACCTGAGTACGTACAGACAGACAGACAGAGAGACAGACAGACAGACAGAGAGACAGATGGATGGATGTTATTTAGAACCGTTAAAGCAGAGGGGCTCAAATTCTTTCAGATGAAGGGCCAAAATGTATCTGAATACGGGCTAAAAATAAATGTTGATGTATGTAAAACTTACGTATGTAATTTAAAAGGGAAGTTAACCAGCACTGTACTTTTCATTGTCGTAAAACTTAGATGAAGTACTTTTTAGCTGCACAAAATGTAAGTTTTGTAGTGATTATGGTCAGGATTTTACAGCATTTTCAAATTAGGAGGAGATTAAGACTGAGCATATTAAATGCCATGGCGGGCCAAAATGAAGCAGATGCAGGCCAAACTCAAGGCCTTATCTTAAAGCACAATGTAAATGAAGTGAATTTGTTGTCATCAGGGCCATTTGTTTGCCATGGAGGTGAGCAGTGGAGAGGAATACTACATCGCCTCTGACAACACTGGCACACCGCTGGCTGTCTTCAGCAGCAATGGACAGATGATCAAACAGGTACTACAGGAACAGGAATCTCACACACTCTGCACACACTGTGCTAAAACCAAATCTGCACATGTAAAGGCTTCTTACACTAACCGTGTGTCGCCCAGGTGCAGTACACAGCCTACGGTGAAGTTTACCTGGACTCTAACCCCGAGTTCCAGCTGGTGGTCGGTTTCCACGGTGGTCTCTACGACCCCTTGACCAAGCTGGTCCACTTCACCCAGCGGGACTACGACGTCTTGGCCGGGCGCTGGACCTCGCCCGACTACAGCATCTGGCCCAAGATAGGGAAGGATCCCTCTCCGTTTAATTTGTACATGTTCAAGAACAACAACCCCCTCAGTGACATGCTGGATGTCAAAAATTATGTCACAGGTAGAAGATTAATATGTACTAATGTGTTCGTGCACATGTTGAATTCTGTTCTGTCTGTATGAATATTTCTACATAATTAAGCCATGTTTTTACTCTTTAAGTGGCTGGAGTTTTATTCAGAGCTGTCCATTTCCCCTTAGCATTTAAAAACATGTTATTTTCAAGAATGTAATGGACTATACAGCAGAATAGTCAGGAAACACCCCCGCTGTGATGGTGAGACAGCAGATAAGGTAATATCAGTTCAATCGCGTCCCCCAAACAAGCCCTGCTAGCTTGATGTGTCCTGACATTGTCTCTGATATCTGTGGTGTGCAGCAGAGTCACCGAAAACAGTTTTCTGCCAGTAACAGTGTACTGCAGATGGCACAGTCGCTGATAGCTTTATATAACACCACATGAGTCACACACTCTTTCACTATTTTATGTTTAAATTTATCATTCAGCTAATTCATTTCCCTGTTGTCTGCTGTAGATGTGAAGAGCTGGCTGGTGATGTTTGGCTTCCAGCTCAGTAACATAATCCCAGGCTTCCCTCGACACTCGCTCTACTTTGTGGATCCGCCGTACGAGCTTCAGGCCACCCAGCACTGCGAGAACGGACAGGTACGGAGCGCTGAGCTGGGACCCACAGCTGATATTAACCCCATGATAGGGATTAGGTTCATGTTAATACAGATATCAGTCATCGTTCACGCCAATATTTCTAAGATGCAGTTAAGTCAACTTTATTGTCAATTCTCTCAAAATATGTGCCTCTCCGACCCATGGTGCAACATGTGCAACATCAATACAATATAATAACTACATTCTAATGCAATGCAAAAGTGAAAGATAAAAGGTGTCACATAGAGCTTTCAACAGAGTGACATGGCTTCCTTCTATGTTCTCATGTAGCTCATCACTGGCGTGCAGCAGGCAGCAGAGCGTCACAACCAGGCCTTCATGGCCCTGGAGGGACGTCTCCTCGACAAGGAACGCCGAAGACGCAAGGACAAGCCAGGGCACTGGTTTGGGACCAGCACGCCCATAATAGGCCGAGGAGTGATGCTGGCGCTGAAGGAAGGCCGAGTGGTGGCTGGCGTGTCCGCCTTGGCCAGTGACGACAGCCGTAAAGTGGCTCTGGTGCTGAATGGCGCCCAGTACCTGGAAGGCACCCATTACACCCAGGACGGGAAGGACTGTCATTACTTTGTGAAGGTGGGCACTGCCGACAGCGACCTGCTGGCCCTGGGGCTCACTAACGGGCGCAAGTCCCTGGAGAGCGGCATCAACGTGACGGTGAGCGGCCGCTCGAGGAGAGGAGTCACGGTGGATTTTGCAGTTCCGTCGTTAGTACTGAGTGTTCGCTACGGGCTTGCTGTGGACGTGGTGGATGAAGAGAAGGTAAGACTGTTGGAGATGGCCAGGCAGAGAGCCTTGGCCGGGGCCTGGGCCAAGGAACAGCAGCGGGCCAGGGATGGGAAGGGAGGCAACCGCGTGTGGACGGAGGGGGAGAGACAGCAGCTGCTAACCACAGGTAGAGTACAAGGCTACGATGGCTACTATGTACTGCCTGTGGAGCAGTATCCAGAACTGGCTGACAGCAGCAACAACATCCAGTTCCTCAGACAGAACGAGATGGGCAAGAGGTAACAGCCCACCTACACTCTTCCCTCTCTCCCTGCTTTCACTTCTCTAGATCCTGCTCCTCTTTTCCTACCCAGCCTCCTTAACCCTACTCCTCTCAAAACCCATGGAGAATGAACCAACACACACGGGGTTACTCACGGAACGCTGCAGGGACTTTTGAAAAAGAATGACTTATCAGAAAACATATTATTGTTCATTTTACTGCCACAGGCAAAACATTTAAAAGTTTAGTCTAACGGATCTTTTTTCTTTTTCTTTTTCGGATAAAAAAACTTTGAACAACTGAAAAAGCACTGAAGAACTTTGAGAAACTCTTGCTTAATGAATAAGAAGATTCCCCTTTTTAAAAAAGATAGTGATATTTTCGCCCATATTTTTTGGGTCATACTGAGAGCGGCGGCCATGACAGCTACTGACCCCACGGCGGCGTTGGACTGCGTTGGCCCCCCTTGCGGTTTCTGTCTCTAACAGACGCTGAAGGCACAGGGACCAAAGTGGAGACAAAGCCACTCCAGAGCGCAGCCATTACAACTACACTTCAACGGAGGACATCATAAAGAGCGACAGACAAGGCAATGTTAAAAAGTCCGTCCAATACTGTGTGTCGTCTCCCCGTCTCAGGCCTCCCATCGTCCAGCACGGACCTGTCCTCTGCTGCCGAGGCAGCTCACATCCAATCCAACACAAGCTAACGGCATCCTTGAACAAATTCTAACTGTTAATGGAATGGAAAAAAAAACTTTTTAAAAAAAGAAAAAAAAGAAAAGTGATGGCTATATTTGTGGACAGTGGTATCACACAGCATTGTTTATTTTAAGATGGGGTGAAGAATCATGTTACTATGTGTCCGACTACACTGACTTTCAGGATGTTGCGTATATTGTAGATGCCGTAGTTTTGTACGTTTCAGTCGCGGTAGAATTGTGAGACTTTCACCAAGGCACTTCTGTACAGAACGATCGAACACTCCACTCACAGAGTCCAGAAAAACATGTCAAGTTAGTATTTATTTTATTCTTTTTTATTTATTTATTCTTAGTACTATATGACAATCATGAATGAGTCACCAGTTCTATTCCAAATGAACATTAACGGATGAGTTTATTTTCTTTTGTAAAATATGTAAGAAATGTTCATTTTGTTTTTGTATTAATTTCAGTTTGCTGCCAGAGCAAATAATAGTCACTCTCAAAAAATAATAATTTATGTAATAAAGTGTTTAAAAAAGAAAAGAAAAAAAGAAGCGGTTTATACTTTAAATAAAGTCTTTAAAACTGTGAAATCTGTTTTTTGGAACTATATTTCGATGTACAGTGTATAGACCTACCTTTATGCAGCACAGTAGAATATTGTCCAGAATATCAAGTTTTATATTTCTAAGAGGAAGTGGCTTGTAATGTGCAAAATCTTTAGCTGGTCTTACTACTCTAGAGTTTTGTGGCACTCTAATATTCCATATCTACAATATCGACCCCCAGTTTGTTGTTTTTGACTGTTTTTTGGTTTGGAAGCAGAGATATTTCTGTCCTAGATCCCAACAGCGGTAGCAGTAATGGATCCTTCTCACTGTGAAGAGACTCGTGCTGGATGTCATAATGTACCAAATCAGTATTATCTAAGGATGATTCTTATACATTCACTGCAACGAGACTCTTCTGAGAACCTTATCAATAAAACGTAATTGTTTACTTCAACTGAGCAGCGTGTAGTTCACTTTCATCTCGTTCTTTTGTGTTTGAAGACGATTGATGTTCAATGCGATCTTTAGAGTGTTGTCGGTGTACTGGAAACAGCTCGATTGTTCAAAACAAGCTGAATTTTCCTTCTTGGTGAGATGTGCATCAACCTCACCGAATAGTCCCATTTTTGCCCCAGATATTCTTGTGTGACTAAAATAAATGAGACTGATATCGTAATCGCATGCCTGCAAACAACCACACACACACACCTACCACTTTCCTCTTTTCAAACGTATTGCTTTCTTTATCAAACCAATATTTTTCACGCTGACCGTCGGATCGATTGTGATGTGCTGTTAAGGAGCCGTTACAATCACGGCTGTCAGCTCCAAGTGCTTCCAGAGAAATGTTTGTTTCCCCGGAATAATTACACGGAGCTAGTGACTGTGAGATGCCTTGTCTCCTTTTCAGCAGTGTGGACGCGGTTAAAGTGTCTATAATCAAAACTCTATTATAATAATAATAATGTATACTTTATTAATCCCGCAAGGGGAAATTACAATTTACACTGTGTTGTTATCGCACATTACACACGTAGAAGGGTCATCTACGGAAACGCTTCTACTTCACAATTTCTATTTTTATCCTTTTTTGCAACATCTTAAAATGTTTGCCTAAAATTAGCTTAACTATTAGATGGAAACAGGAATAATGACATAAGTATTCAGACCTTTTGCTATGACACTTTATGACAATTTAGCTCAGGTGACTCCCATTTCTCTTGATCATCTTTTCTACCTTGATTAGAGACCACCTGTGCTGGAAAGACACACACTGGTCTAAATCTGTGTGTGTGTGTGTGTGTGTGTGTGTGTGTGTGTGTGTGTGTGTGTGTGTGTGTGTATAAAGGCTAACAGAGACACAAAGACCGATGCTTTGAGGTGGAAGGAGCTGCCTCAGAGACGGGATGGGCCTATGTCACAGGAGACATTTGGACACAGGTGATACTAACACTAACAATGTCTCTGTTCTTTTGCAGTGTTTCAGTGAGAGTGACCGTGAGCCAGCGTGCACCATACCGAGGATGCTGAAAGAAGTCTCTGACCCTATGAAACACTCACAATGTAACTGGAGCTGCGATGTTGTAAAGTTACAGCAGGCAGCGCTTAAAATAAAGGGAATGTGTCCGTTTAGGAGCTCTTTGGGCGCACTTGAATGGATGGCGACGGGTAGACCTTTTCAATGGAATTCAATTGCTAGGCAACAGGCTGTGTCCTTGTTACTTCCTGTGTCAGGTGGTGTCATTCACACATACTGCAGCAGGTAATAAACCTGGACACGTGTTTATGTTAACCAGAAATGGTCTACTGTGGGGGGGGGTATGTTTCTGTGACTTTCAACAACGCACCATTAGTTAGACATGGTGCAACTAGAAGCAGCATGAAGTCCCTTGGGAGCCCACATGTTTTACCCTTTGTTGTTTGTGTCCATAACTCAATAATGGGGAAGCCAACATGTTGCCACACCGGTGACATCAGGAAAGCAGGAGGATTTTCCTGTTCTGTAGTTCCTCCATCATCTCTAACTCACCGTGTCCGTGGTGTCTGCAAAGTTAAGCTGCAGGTGACCAGTGAGCTAACGTTACACTGAGCCTTCCGCTGAGTGCTACCAGCCGCTAGCTACGCTGTGTCTGTTGTTTCCTTTGGACATGCACAAGGAAGCAGGGAGGAGAGAGAGAAACAAATACTGGGGGAATCACTGAATTGAAGCGTGACACCCAATGTCTACGCAATGTCTTAGTTTGGTAGAACGTGTATGCTGACCCAAGGTCGACTGTGAACCCAATCAATAGTGCTCATGTTCTATGATCGTGAGTCTATTGAGCCTTATGCTAAGGGCAGACCAGATTTTATGTGTTTTACCCCAATGATGTGAAACTGGGACTTCTGTATTTTAGCCTCCTTACCAGGGTTGGGTATCGTTTGGATTTTTACGACTCTGCTGCCAAACCAATTGTTGAAAAACTGAAAAATTACATCAAAAGAAAGAATCTTTTATAGTTTTTTTAAATTATTTAAATTAAACAACATTTTAACGTTTTAAAGTACTTAAATTGATGAATTTAATTATTCATTAATATTAATTAATATTAATTTATTCATGTTGGGTAGTTTAATCTATACTGAAAAAAATTTAAAACGTAAGACTTTTGTTGTCCTCATTTTTCATGAGCTGAACTCAAAGATCGACTCAACTCATAAACTTTTTTCTATGTACACAAAAGGCTTATTTCTCTTAAATATTGCTCACAAATCTTTGTTAGTGAGCCCTTCTCCTTTGCCGAGATAATCCATCCACGTCCCAGGATGCTGATTAGACAGCAGGGTTATTGCACAGGTGTGGCAAACTGCAGTCAGGGAGAGAGAGAGAGAGAGAGAAACTATTCCTCTGTGTAGCGTAGTGATTCAACAGTATTTAGTAGCCTAAAATGGAAATAAGTACAAATACCTCAAAAGTATACAGTGCATTAGTTATTTTGCACCATGTCCTTTAGATACGGTACATTGGGAAGTCTGTAAATGAGTCTAGAGCCTTAGCTTGACTTCGGTGGATCACGTTGGAACGAGTCAGGCAGGGAGCCACGTTGTAACCAACATCCAGCAGCTGGGTTATAAATAGCTGAATGGATCCTGCCAGGCCCGACGGCTACAGTATACTGATCTGTACTCCCTACTCGCCTTTAACCTCCCCCCCAAAAAAAAACATACACAAATGACAAAGCCTTCCATTTCATGGGAATAAATTGTTTTAATGTAAGTTTCTCATTCAAAGCAAAAAGGCAACCGACAGGTCATTTGGTTTCTTGTGTTACGCAATCACAACTTTTTATTTATATATATTTTCTGTTTTATCTCCAAGGTATGTAATAAAAATAATATTTTAATATTGTATACTATCAAGATCACCATGAAAAAAAAAAACATTGTGGTCATCGATTGTTTACAGGAATCAAACATAAATCACTGTCGTCTTTAAAAATGCATTCCACTTATTGTCATATGATTCCACCTGAAGACATACGTCAGTAAAAACCGCTTCTGTGCAAATGAAAGGGATACATTTCAAGCATCAGCTTCTTAAGAGCGCCCTGTGGCTCATTAACAGCCGGGGGCTTGGTGGCTTTCGGGGGGTCCAGGATAAGGGTTTGCCCTTGGCGTTTGGGAAGTAGCACGGCTAAAGGGGGGGGGGGGGGGGGGGGGGGGGGGGGGGGGGTTGGAGATGGTTGACAGGGCAGGCAGGAGTAGTAGTATCTTACAGAGGTAATCGTCATAAAGTGCCAAAAAGCCTAACACTAGATGAGCCTGAGATCTTAGTGTGCTCTGTGTGTGTGTGCTCTGTGTGTGTGTGTGTGAGAGAGTGTGTGTGTGTTGGTGTTAGATTACAGCAAAGAGCCTGAAATTCAGGTTATGTTTAGAAGCTTGGTTACAAGCTGCTACAGAGTAGCCCCCCCTGTACAGGGTCAGTCAGTGCTGAGGACTTCACATCAAGGTAGTGTTAAGTAGCTCTGGACAGAGACTAGGGGACCGAGGCTTTCATTTATAGACGAGCAAAAGAATTGTAGAGGAAGTGGAGGGGTGGCTTTAAGGGAGCGTAAGGTTTAAGGCAGATGAGGGGGAGGAAAGGGTGATGGGGCTTGAGGCACAGATATGGGGGACGAGAGGGGTGAACAGTCGGGGAGTAGTTATGTCAGCATGTCCCAGAGACAGCAGCAACAAAGAGCTGTCCAGCAGGCTGTCAGGCAAGTGTCTCCTGTGTCGTCTCTTCTCCTGTCCTCCACCACGTACACTGGAGTGAAAAAAGAGAGAGAGAGAGAGAGAGAAGTGCAGAATAAAAGAAAAAGTTTGACAAGGTGATATGGAGAAGAAAAGAAAGGAAGAAAGCAATTAACAATTCCTTTTCTCAAATTGTGTAAAAACCAGGGATAATTCACCGTCAAGTCTTCAGCGGGGAGCTCAAGTGTAACCATGCTATGTCTGCTATGATTTCATCTAATTACGTTCATAATGGGAGGCCCATCACCATGGTAATGCCATTGTCATAGCAGCCCGGAGCCATGATCAGACAGCGTTACAGTTGAGTAACATTAGCACTGCTTCCAGGTGTCATTAAACCGTGAAATGAGAGCTTTCAGAACTTCACGGCCTCCATGCCCCGTTAAGACACCCTTCACTCCACATCTACACCTTCAGTCAATACAGGTGAATTAGTCATGTGTAAGGATTATGTTGCCTGTGTGAAGTTTCCAGCTGTTGCACACAGGGAAGAAAACATACTAATAAGTCAAACAACAGGCCTGAATGAAATCCCCTCCCCTTTTCTTGTGTTTGTGATTAATCATTTATGCGGGGGGGAAACACTCTTTCAGCTTTTGACAACGAGGTGCAGTGACTCATGACATAGGTGAGTGTGTTACCAAGGTGACCGGCTCCTGGTCAATAGATTAAGTAAAGCTAGCTGACCACATATCACACTGAACTGAGATAATGATATGACTGGTTAATGAGTGGCCACCATTTATTAATGCAGGGCTCTATCAAGATAAGTCAGAGCGGGAATCTTGATAGCAGAACACTTTAATGTTAAACCAGTTATAGGGGCAAGAACACCTCACTGCTCGCTTTAATACATAAAAAGGTGTCAACTGTGTTCTCTGAAAGCCCGACTGTTTATTGCATATTCATTTTGAATATTTTACCGTGACATGTGTGCTTTTTGTTTCACAGCTTGTGCTACACTGTATTATGAATGCTCAGTTGGGAGGTGCTACTGCACTGACACACCTTTTATTTTAAGCTGGGCTTGGCACTTTTAATTTTTTAATTTTAATTGCTTACTTTACATGCAGCTATGAATTAATTGATGACCTAGGCGACTATTTTGAGAAGAGAGGGAGAGAAGGTGGACTGTTGCATGCAATGTTTCTGTAAGTTATTAATAACTTGTCACTTATCGACCTGCCTGTGGGTCAACTCGCACATCACTACGGTGTGTAGTCCTGCCGGTCCCTTTCACCGGACGTCTGTTTGGCGCTGTTACGGCTCCGTGGCTACTTCGGCTTAAACACTGATCAGCTCTGCTCCCCCCATTCCGTCTTTGTGACTTTAACACGGACGGCATGGCAGATTAAAGGCACAACAGTCCCATCTTGAAATGTCAAACGGATTGCCACCTGAAGTTGGTTTTCAACTCAGATAATCTGGGAACTGGGGCGGCCTCTAGCCCCCCCCCCAGTAAGAGTGTGCACCCCATGTAGGCAGAGTCCTTTGCAGCGGCCCATGGTGCTTTGCTGCGCATCATCCCCCATCTCTCTCCCACCTTTTCTGTCTCTCCACTGTCGCTATCCCCTAAAAGGGGAAAAAATGCCCCAAAAAAAATCATCTTTACCAAAATAAGGACCTCAGGGAACTCCCTAACCCCGACATTACAATCCAACATGGCCGCTCCAAGCACTACCAGTAACGAAAGCTGGTGTTATATACTGTACTGTTTATTAGCACTTCTTATTTGTCTCGTTAAATCAGCTGTCCACACAGTAACGTTTACTGGTGCTGCCAACCATGGCTAACCTGGCTCGAGTCTAACCACCCTGCTCATGAATACAGGAACCCATGCTTCAGTTGACTAAAAAGAAGAATACAAAAAAAAAAAAAAATCATCTTTAGGAAATTGATCTTAATGCCTTAATAAAAACAAATGAGGAAAATGTAATTCCAAAAGGCCAAAGGAACAATATCAGGATGCGTAGTATCCTGATCCATGAAAGAAGTGGCCTTTAAAAATAAATTGTCTGCCTCTGTGGGAATTTAACATAGGGGGGTGTATACTTATGCCCCCTGTATTTTAAGATTTTTTTTATTTACAATACATTATTTATTCACGAAGAAAATTGTTCCTTAAAGGTTGGATGTTTCCTCATTTTTAATTAAGGCCTTAAGATCAGTTTCTAAAAGTTGATCTTTGAGTTCCTCTTCTTAGTCAGCTTAAGCCGGGTTCCTGTAATAATGAGCAGCACTGTCTAATGATTTTCCGACTTGTTACTGGAACGTGGCCAACTTGGATGTGAGGTCATCCCCAATTCCGTCCTCTGACTTCCAAGCTAAATGCAACGCAGCACATTACCTAATAAAATATTTTTTTATACAAATAACATTATCAAATCCAAAGTCAGTGTGGTCTGGTCTGTATAACTCTGTAAAAGCTCGCACAGCTATTTAAAAAAACAAAACATTTCTTGGCATTTTAGGCCTTTATTTTGGTAGGACAGCTTGGACATGAAAGGGGAAAGAAGGGGGGGGATGACATGCAGCAAAGAGCCCCAGGTCAGAATTGAACCTTGCGACCACTGCTTTGAGGACTGAGCCTCTGTACTCAGGGCGCACGCTTTACCGGTTGAGCTACCCAATGGCGCCGCTCGCACAGCTATAGTGACGAGCCGTCAGTAGAATGCTAGCAGATTAGCTCGTAGCAGCTGGTTGAGTCTGTTCTTATGCCATTCTGAATACTTTTCATCAATCTCTGTCATGCGTTCCCACTCACCCGTGTTTTTGGGAGCTTCCCCATACATAGGCCCAGGAGGGGGTCCCCCCTGCCAGCCAAACTGTGGTTGTGGTTGTCCTGGGTACCCATAAGGAGGCTGTCCCGGGCCAGGATAAGGACCTCCAGGGCCCATTGGTCCAGCAGGGTAGTTAGGGTAAGCAGGATTAGGCTGCTCCATGTTCACAGGGTATCCCTGCGGATAACCCTGAGGTGGGAAGCCTTGTGGAGGTGGGCCCTGCGCTGGGTAGCCTGGAGCACTGGGGCCATTGCCTGGGTATGGAGGGGGCTGCTCAAAATTCATCTTCGGGTTGAACGGTTACCTGAGAAACGAGAACATAGGAGCGATAATGTTAATAATGGTACTTTTCTCATTTTAATCTGTCTGCTGAGTGAACACTACAGTAATAAAAGGCAAAGGATGTGTGCCACATATTAGAAATTAATACTACTTGTTTTTCTGCTATAGAGACATGTACCTGTTGAAGGATATATAATGTACAATAACAATTATTCATTCTTGAAATACCCTCAATACTTTAAGTCTATAATACATCTGTAAATATATATTTATATGTAGTTTAATTGTACTGCATACATTAACTATACATAGTGATTTTCCTACAACAACAACAGTATAGGCCCACACATTTTGGGGTTAATATATATTATATTGTAAAGCCTGATCCGATGTTAAAAACTTGTAATGCTGCTGTAGCTGAACTACTGCTCAGCACTGCTAATTATAATGCAATACAAATTGGATTTGGCACAGTGACACCGTTGCCACCGGTTGCTAATGTATGCTGCCTTTTAATTTGCCCGACCGGTAAAACCAGAGATCGACCCAACTCTAGTGAGAAGTAGATAAAACTAGTATTGCATAAAATCACACTAGTCTAAACAAAATGGAAATCGACCCAACAGTCTATAGTATGATGATAGTTTGCAGCAATCTTTATGTGAATGAACCTTAATTCTATTTAAAAATCAGAACAATGTGTGGTGTTGTATGGGCCGTGGGGAAATGTGTGTCTGCCTGTGTGTAGTTCAGCCTCCAGAGTTACATCAGACAAAGAATTCCTCTGAGTCCCGATCACAAGAACACAACATTTTCAGGAACAAAGATGATGCAATTGTTTCCAAAACCAGAAAAATGCACATAACGTCTAGTTGTTCTCTTGTCACCCAAGTCATCTCCTGACGTTTTATGCCTTTGCATTTTCATGATGAGAAACAACCAAAGTTCCCACAGCCACACAGAAAACACAAACACAGCACATTCTTTTTTACTGGCTGAGGGTGTCTTATAATGAGTTAATAGTCAATCTCAACCCACGTCAGCCCTACCTGAGATAAGCACCATTTTCTTACTGGTCACACATGCTTTCCAAATGGAAGTCAGCTCACAGTGTGCAGGGTGAGGCTAATTAAAAGAACGATGGGAAACAGAGAGAAAGAGATTGCAGTGACGGTACAGACCTGTAGTGGTTGTAGCATCACACTTTGTTTTTCCTCTCGTTTAATCAAAAACCCAGAATCACAAACATGAAAGGTGACATGTCAAATTATCAACATCACACATTCATAGTTTGTGTGTGATGCGTGAAACAAACAAAACACAAAAGTCTTCGATGCCGTTGCCTAACCGGGAACCAATTTAATTTCTAGGCTGTTTGGAAAGAACAACTGTGTGATCGGCTTTGTGAGTAAAGGTTATTTTTTTCACTCTAAACCTCGTGAGAAGGAAGTGAATTTCATCAACCTGCTACTAATGGTTTCTGATAAGCAGGTCCAGGTCAATCACTACCCTCGTGCTCGCCTTTATCACTGGACTGGTTACCGTAGAACAACCGTAGCAAAGGCACGCGTGCCAGACAGAAAACTGCATCTCTGCTAAGCCTCCAGGATTCCTCTGAAACACTGCATATGTGCACCATAAACATCTACATAGCATTCCAACTCCTTTCTGATCAGCTTGTCCATCCACATCCAGTCTCCTGCCTATAACAAAGCAATGCAGTAGAAAAAGGAAAAAGGCAATTCTCATATTTGTAGTCACAAAAACCTTGGACAAACTAACATTGTATTCTTTACGTTCAAAAGAACTTTTTTTTTTAATCTCTTTTACAACCTAAATTTGGCAATAATATTATCATGGTTTAAGGATGGCTCTTGTAGTGCTATAAATAATAAAAAGATACTGAAAACATTTCACACTAATTGCTCAGTACCTTCTCATGGAACTGTCAGACTGTGTAGAGCCAAAGGGGAAACAGAAGAACTACATCTGGTAATGTTGTACTTACTAGTCATAATTACTACATCCTGCTTTAACATCAGCAATGCGCTTCTGTGGGCAGTGCTTTTCAAAAGATGGCTGGACATTACACTACCTGAATGGGTTCTTAAAGCACCTGACAGACGGCAAGGCCTCTGTAACTATGGTTACCATGCTCCAGGAGGAACAGGATAATCCCTGATGGTTTGTTTTTGTTGTACCCTAAGGCAGCGAGGAGTAGAAACAACACAATAATTAGATCTCCCTCTCTTCTGTTAACAGGGAAGCTATTTTGATGGCTGCCGGATATTGTTATCTCATGTGTGACTGGAGACTGTTGCATTACTGGCTATAGGCTGAAAAAGCAATACAGATGTTACCAATAATGTCTATAGCATCACTGTGTAGGCCATCTTGCCTTTATTGTACCCATCCTTTATAATTTCCCCCAGCATTGTGTATCCCATGAAGATCTGATGAGAAGTGATTTCCAGCGCTCGTCTCTCCTAATGTATACTTTATTGAGGGCTCCTATAAGGGCTTGCACAGTTTGTGTGTGTGTGTTTAGTGTATGAGTTAATTTGCATGTTTGTCATTTGTTTACCCGTGAAGAATACTTGAGGGAGTTTCTATGTTTCCACAACAGTATCATGGTGATAAGATCACATACTGAGAGTTTACAAGGTGAGACATCTCTGAAACCATCAAATCCCTCGAACAATGCAATTACATCCACACTGACAAAAACGTTAAGTGTTATTATAATGAAAGCATTAAACAATGTGCAGTAAAAAAAGCCAAATAACTGGTGAAAGTTATTAACTCTAGCAATAAAAAAAAAGACAAACAAGGACAAACAAGGTACCTGATCAAATGACTAACATTGGGCCTCAGGGCGTCAGCACCAGCTGGTGTTAAACTGATGGACAGTAAAAGCCAAGTAACGCTACAGTGATCTGACAGCATACTAAAGAGAACTTATGTAGTTAAGTATTAACAACTTTGCTTTTTTATATGGTGGTTTAAACAGGAACGTTATTGTACCAATGACATTGGCTATGTGCCATGTCAACTTTAGCTTTTATTCAGTTATTACTGAACACAAAATGTTTGCACAAAAACAAAAGAATCAAATGATTTGATTTGCATAAAGAGGAATGTAAATAGCAACAAAATCACTGGGGAGTTAATGTGGCATCATGTGTCCCGTCCAAATATAACACATGAACACAATAAATCCAGAGAAATATGGGTTAAATGGCAGGCCCGAGGCAGAAGGCTATGGTGGCCTACTTTGTCTTGATCATAGGTCTTGATAGAGACGGTGCTTACGTAGCACCTACGTAGCACACGGTCACGGTCTCTACGTCTGGACACTTCACGAGACCAGGGTCTGTACTGTATGTAAAACCGAATTAAGGAGAACCAGAACCACAGCTATTTTACACAAACACACACGTAGACAGACACACACACACACGGGCTGAGCCAAGTCACGAGAAACTGATACAACCAAAATGCAGCATATAACGTCACAGTACCCGAAGTCTTTGATGCTCCGAACAAAAGGGACATTTTCCCGCATAACATCCATCTGAGTTCGGCTAGTAAGCTAGTTTGTTTTTAGCTCAAAATGGCCATATTCACCTTTTTCAATGAATGGTCTATTGATGCCAGAGTGTTGTAGTAGTGGTCTATTTCACGCCGACAGTTGGTTATCAGTATAACGGTTAAGAAATAGTCTGCGACTGGGCTGAGTAGAAGTGGCACCTGCAGGCCACAGCCCACACCACTGTTCACATCCCCCTAAGTTCATGATGACTCGGCTCACAAAGACACAAAAACAGCAGCAGACGCCATGTGTGGACCACCTACCTTTCAATAAACTGTCTCCCGGCTCGCTGTAAAAAAAGCAGCAGTGTGTGTATAGAGAAACTCCTCCTGTCTTAAGAGTTTACTACAATAGTTTTTACCGCAGTGATGCGCGACCCTCTCGTGCTCGAAACCCAGTGCGTATCGCGTTAGCGGGACGTGACGTCATTTGAAGGGTACGGCACAGAGGGGAGGAGTGCTCGTGGGCAACAAAAGAGGGGATTGGCTGAGGCGACACTCGCTGCCCGTAGTGTCCAATGGAAAGACGAAGCGATGACCAGTAGGACGTCAGGGGAAAGCAGACTCCTGCTCGTCTAACCAGATAGAAGATTAAACAGGCCTACATCACCAAGTCATGACCAAGGAATAGGAGGTGAGAAAATAGCCGAGATGGGTGACTAATCATTCCGCCCCTGGAATTTGACTTTTCATTTTAAAAAGCTTATGGACACTTTGCAGCTATTGCTACTGTTATGTAACATTACATGTAATGGAACTACGTGTTAATATTATGTGTTAAATACAATTTAATATAATATATTGTTACACATATTTTGGAACTCCCCGTATGTGACAACATCATTGTGTTTTTATTCAGCAGATGCACCTGTTTGGCTGAGGTGTATTGCTGGGTTTCTCCCAGCAGAGGCCAGACTATGCCCAGTCTATTCTTCTCTGAGGTGCAGCTTGTTGCATTTTCCTGCACTACAATGATCCGTGAGTTGTGTTTTTTTTAATTGATGCTAATATAGTTGCCAATGTGTTTGTTTTATTTTTGTTTGCAGAAATGTAATTATCAGCATCACATGGCTCTCAGAGAAAGGCCCTACAATAAAAAAAGCACACTAAAGATACCTGATTTAAACCAAAATTACATTTTACATTTTTTCAACCAAAAGATACTGTGAAGACTGACATTTTTGATCTCAAACAGTTTATGGAAAAAGCAATGGCTCAAGGACATGGTAGGCACAAGTTAAATTTAAAAGAGAACTTATACAACAAAGGGACTGAATGCCTCTACACTAAATGAAGTGCTTGGCATTTATCTGAGTCACAAGTTCCCAATAGCATTACTGTGTAAAACGCCTAATGGTGTGCATGTGTGTTCTTCATCCCTAGTAACCAGCAGGCACTAGGGGCCGCCATAATATCGTGCACTGGGGCCCATTGTGACTTCCTGAAGCCCCTGGTCTGCCCAGTTTCTCTTATGACAAGAAAGAGCCATGGCACTGGGGTCCTTTCTGCACATGTCACGCTTTAACTCAGTGTTGGTCTATTTGCTCTTTGTAATTGTGAAGTGACAGGACCGCTCACAGTCAGAGTAAAGCACACAAGCAGTATATACTTTAATGTGAATGCATCTATAATATATGACATGTAGTAACATATGCACCATAGTTTTACACACA
This sequence comes from Etheostoma cragini, assembly GCF_013103735.1. Lineage (NCBI taxonomy): Eukaryota > Metazoa > Chordata > Actinopteri > Perciformes > Percidae > Etheostoma > Etheostoma cragini. Next base: position 1,018,398 of record NC_048416.1, read on the forward strand.
GTAAAAACCAGTGGCATGGGGGAAGAAATGTCTGGAAGTGGCTCAGTGGTAGAGCGGTCGCCTGCCAATCGGAAAGACGGTGGATCCCTGGCCCTGCAGTCCCATGTCCAAGTGTCCTTGGGCGAGACACTGAACCCCGAGTGTGAATGTGTGTGAGTGTTTAACTGACGAGCAGGTGGAAGCTTGTAAGGCAGCCTCGGCCACAGTGTGTGAATGTGTGTGAATGGTGAATGGTTCCAGTATGTATATATACATATAAAGTCCATTTCAGTGAGGTGGAGCTATGTTACATGCTGTTAGGTAATTAATCTATTTTTTTTCAAGTATCCTATTCTACAAGCCAATATTATGTATATTATTCATCTGTATCTTTACTATTATAGCTACCCATGCATATAATGGGTAGTAGGCTTGGGAGACAAGACAGGGTTGTGAAACATCCTCTCAGCTCCTCCGTTAGACAGGACATTACATGAGTACAGTATGGACATAGTAACATACCAGCAGCCAGCCGGGCAGCTGCCATTGACCGTGGAATTTAAAGGGACATTGTCTCTATTCTGCAAGGTGATAGCAGACCATGTCGCACAATGAGTATTTACAATATGTCGCCTATGACAGCAAAGTTGTCGGCCACTGGTGAGAAACGAGGACCCGCTGACCTTTGGCAAACACACTCTAAGCTATATGTACAGCTAGTACAAAGTCATGCATGGAAAACATGTGAACGTGAAAAGTATTGTTTTTGGTGACACATTAAGCAGCAGCAGTCAAAAGACTGATCTGAGACTGTCCTGTGAGACATATCAGAGATCCTGCAACAAACAGCTAAGGAATCATAAGCTTTATCCTAAAAGTGAGCACAACAGTGTATTCTGCATTGTCATTCTCAACTAATTTATTGTGCCGTAAAATGAGCAAGGCCAAGGTTGCCTTTCAGTGTAGCTAAAGGACAATAACAAATCTTGGAACTTTCTAGACTTTAAGTCCTTTGTTGCAAAGCTCACCTACAGGAGCTTAACAGATTAAATCAGTGAGGCAAGTATATTTCACAATATACAGTACATGTCTATGAATCTAGTGTACTCCAAGCAATGTAAATAGACTGTACTGATATAGTGCTTTTCTAGTCTTAACAACTACTCAAAGCGTTTCTACAGAGTACAGGAACCATTCACCATTCACACACATTCACACACATTCACTCGCTGTGGCCGAGGCTGCCGTACCACCTGCTCATCAGATACACACTCACACACATCTACACACCTGCTCATCGAATACACACTCACACACATCTACACACCTGCTCATCAGATGCACACTCACACACTTACACACCAATGGGGCGGCACCGGGGGCCACTCAGGGTTCAGTGTCTTGTCCAAGGACACTTCTACATGGGACTGCAGGGCCAGGGATCGAACCACCAACCTTCCAACAGGCGACCGCTCTACCACTGAGCCACAGCCGCCCCAAGAGGTGAATGAAACCCGAGACACAAGCTGTTAATAAAGTGCAGCACATCTAGGAATTTAATATAATTTACTCAACAAAGTATAACAAGTGGCATAATAGTAATGTAAATCAGTGTTATGCATGTGCGTTCATCTGAGAGATAAACATATGATCCACTTCACACCCAGTCCCTACCCTGTCATGAAAGACGTGACCAAGCTGGCCTTGTGTATGAGTGTCTGTTTACATCGTCACCACGGCAATTCAGCCCTAGCCTGTACCAACAGCTTCAACAGGAACAGCTGATGAAAATAGAGCTTGGTTGACCAGCGGACTCTACCCAACTCTCTTACAGGGAAATTGGAAGGGCAGCAGAGGGAGGGGGTGAAAAGGGGAAATAGTTTGTCTATGGAAAAGGGGAGTGGAGCAAGACTACCAGAGTTTATTGAAAGTCAAAGGCAAGGCAGGGGTACAAGGCTGATATTATCCAAAACAACATGTTATGGATGTACGGCAATCAAACCATTGACTGGTTCTCTACAAGCCAAGATGAATGATGATGGTTTGTAGAATGCATCACATTTTGAAACAATAAAATCCCATGCCATGTTAAATACATATTTGCAGACTCTGTTGTCCCGAGCTCTAAGATCGATACTTGCCCAGAATGTTACTGGTAAGCTGATGTGTCACTGTCACGTGCCGGTGATAAACATGCTGCCGAGGATCTCCCACTCTGAGCAATGGATTACCACTGCTACAAAAATGTCTCCACGCAATCCCATTTATCAGTTTATTATTAGAAGAATATTTTACATATTTCACATGACAATTACAGATGGTTATGAAAGGCAGATATTGCATACACACTGTAGTAAATTTTGTCCGAAGTGAACACACTTGTAATCACAATGATACGGGAGCATTTGTCTTACTTCAAAATATGACTTGTCAGTCATGAGATAGCTATCTTAAACTAGACAGTCAACAATCCTTTTACCTTATGATGTACCTCATTTAACAATAATTTGTCATGTTTGGGTTTCAATGGGTCAAAAGGGAAAAGGCGTCACTGTTGACAATGTGTTGAGTAGTTACTTCAAATTGTAGACAACATGTCATGCTTCTTGAAGTAAAAAGTAAAAAATCATATGTCTGTGTACAGTATATAATATATAAACCCCAAACCTTTTGGGGACGTTGAAAGATTTTATCAAGTGTAACAGTAAATTTGCATGTGGATAAAATCCCCCACTCCTCACTGAGTCACACATTATATTTTCAGTTCCATACCTCCCCCTCTGCCAGAGAGGAAATCTGTCAAAACCACACAACGGGAGCATGTAGCGTTTTTTCACGGTCACCTGGCCTTATTCTCACGTGCGCCTAACACACACACATACTTTTTTAAACATGGGGGTTCAATCAGCACGTCTTACAAAAACAGCAAGGTGATTAAGTAATACCCTGACATTTAGCAAAATGTTATCTTATCATTCTGCACCGCAGTGTGTCGGGTCTGGTTCCGGTCGGACAGCAGCACTACGGCACACAGTGAGTTAATTTGGCATGATCTTCGAAAAGTTGTGATGGACCAAATACTGAGCATGTTTAAACGTGCTCTGAGTTTCATCATAAATAATACATAAAATCATGATAATTAAAGGCTCCTGGCCAAAACTCAGTTAACCTTGATGCAATGCAAAGTGTGTCATAGTCACATCTTTAGGGCCATGGGACTCGACCAGTTGAGCAGACGGACCGACATCACTAACTTATGACACATAGGGATCTGCTTTTCTGTTATAGAGATACTGTATAGTGACATCAGCAATACCTTTGAAATCCAGGTTTTGGGGTCATCAGTGCTGAAGCCAATATGTCTGCCGTATTTGCCTCATCATAACTCACAGATACTTACCAAATCCGAAATTACATGCCTGAAATAACTGCCTGGTCAAATACCAGCAGGTGTCACACCCAACCCCACATTGCAGAGCGTTTTCAATATGCCTGGTCTTTGAGCTACAGCTGACCTCATTCCTTAGGACCAGGACTACTCCTACAGTCACCCTCCCTAATCTACAGATCAGGTCTGGAACAAACGCATACAAAAGCATATCTAGCCCTGACTCTGCTGATAGTGTGTGAGGCTGTACATGTGAGGCTATACAGGGTACATGGGTCTGGGACAGTCCTTCAGGAACATGGTGCACTTCAATTCAATCTGTTCAGAAATATCCACAACACATTATTAGCTAGATGTTTTGTTTTGTTAGATTCATGTATTGTCATATATTAAGATTTTACTGTTCAATATTCTGTCTTGTGCAACATAGAGTATGCATATATTTGACCATAATGCTATTAACTTAGCCCAAAGCTTAACTGCTCAATCAGTTCAACACAGACTGGCCAAGTCGGTCTGCCTGTGTTGAGGTCACTCCAACAGTGTACACAAACATCCCATTCCATATATGAGATGTCACGCAACTCATCAACTCGTTCATGTGTAGGGTTCTGAGACTCGTGCCTTTTTTTATTTATTTTTTATTTAACCTTTATTTAACCAGGAAAATCCCATTGAGATTACTAATCTCTTTTTCAAGGGAGTCCTGGCCAAGACAGCGGCACAGATCACAACAATTCCATACATTACAGACAATTACATAACAATTTCATAACAATTTCATAAAACTATTTAAAACATTTACAGACCATAGATTTCATTTCCAAACCTTTGAGCAAGAGTTTAAACTGACCAATTGCAACCACTTTCTTCAATTTCCAGAGCTTTTGTAAATTGTTCCATGTTGTGGGGGCAGAATAGTGAAATGTCACCTTACCAACTTCTGTGCGGACACTTGGTACAGACAGTAGCAGTAAGTCTTGTGAGCGTAAAAAATACAGTCTATCCGCTTTTGGTTGAATATATTCACACAGATATGAGGGGAGCAGACGCAGAATACCCTTATAGATGAACATATACCAATGATTGAGTCTATGATTCTCCAATGCTGGCCAGCCCACACGTGTGTAAAGTTCACAGTGGTGTATGCGAGGTTTACAGTTTGTAATAAACCTCAATGCGGCATGATAAACAGAGTCCAGTAGTTTCAATACTTGGGTTGGGGCATTCATATAAATGAGGTCACCATAATCCTTTACATTACACAAGGTGTTACGGACAAAGTCTTAGTCAAATATACAGTTGTGTTTAAAATAATAGCAGTCCAACATCACTAACCTCATATATCATGTTTTGTGGTTGAAGTGATATTTCTACATGGCAAATAATGTCCTAGTAAGTGTTGTAGAGTCCTAGAACAACAACAGACCCACTACCCATGACGTGCATGCTGCTCATTCTGTGGAATTGAATCTGTAATTGAAAGGGGCATGTTCAGAATAACAGCAGTGTTGTGTTCAATTGGTGAGTTGATTGATTCTGTGAAGAAACAGGTGTCAGTTATGGCCCATATTTAAGGAAGCAAATGTTGTGACTGCTGGTTATAGTGCATTTCACACTGAAACACTCAGCAACATGGCTCGTTCCAGACATTGCTCTGAGGAACAGCGGACTTTGATTAAACAGTTGATTGGAGAGTGGAAAACGTATAAAGAAGTGCAGAAAATGATAGGCTGTTAAGCCAAAATTATTTCAAATGCCTTGAAATGGAATCCAAATCCACGACGTGGGAAAACATGGTCAACTACCATTGGAATGGATGGAAGAACAGGCAAAATGGAAAAGGCTTGACCAATGATCAGCTCCAGGAAAATCAAAGAAGACTTACAGTTACTGTGAGTACTGTTACAACCAGAAGAAGGCTGTGTGAAGCAAAGCTATCAGCTAGAACCCCCCCCCCCCGCAAAGTCCCATTGCTGAAAAAAAGACATGTACTGAATAGGTTGAAATCCGCCAAAGGACACACTGACTGGCCAAAGGAGAAATGGAGCAACATTCTTGGGACTGATGAGAGCTAAATTGTTCTTTCTGGGTCTAGGGGCCACATGCAGTTTGTCTCCCCCCATGCACTGAATTCAAGCCCCAGTACACTGTTAAGACAGTAAAGCATGGTGGTTATGGGATGTTAATCATACTGTGGTGTTGGGTCTATTTATTACATACCAGGGATCATGTATCAGTTTAAGTACATAAAAATACTTGAAAAGAAATGCCTTTAAAATGGGTCAAGACAAGGACAAGCAGTCTTGGTTCCAGATGGATATTATGGAGCGGCCGGCCCAATCCCCAGACCTTAATCCCATAGAAGACTTGTGGTGACATCAGAAAAACTGTTTGAGGCCAAACCCAGTAATGCAGAGGAATTATGGGATGTAGTTGAATGGTCCTGGGCTGGAATACCTGTTCACCAGTGCCAGCAGTTGGTCAACTCCATGCAACACAGATGTGAAGCAGTTCTCCAAAAGAATGGATATGTAACCAAATATTTTTGCAGGGATTCAAAGTAAAGCATAACCTTGAGACATTCTTCAGTTTATAAAGTAACTGTTTGAGTTTGTACAGAAAAATGCAAATACTGATATTTTATTACAGCCTAATATTCCTTTTTCTTCACTTTCTGTAAAGGTAGAACACAATCCTGATCATTTTGCTCATATTCCTATTTGGAATTGATTATGCAGTGCTCCCAATGCATTGGTATTATGGAATTAAAAGCTATTTTAAAGATTTTGAGGAGAAAAAAAAAAGGGAAGGGAATACCACTTTTTTTTTTTTTTTTTTTAAACACACTGCTAACACAAACACACACACAAAGAAAATAACACAAACGTCTGCCCACAGTCTGAATAGCCTTTAATTGAAATTATTCACATAGCTCTCCCTCCATACAAAATAGAGTTGGAGCTGATTTTCAGAAGGCCCTGACCCCCAATATTAGGAACCACTTGTTTGCCCTACACAAAGAAAGTTGGCCATCCGTTTTTGGGGGAAGATACAAAACAACTGATGCCTGCAGTGAAAAACTCTACATGTATTAATGTAATCATCTTATATTTCCCAACTTAAAAAAGAGGCTACATTGTACAATGTTATTTACAAAAGATTAAAAAAAGTTAAATCAAAATGGATTTTTTCAATCCTGCTGCAGCTCTTAAGTGACCAGACCATTTCTTTGCTTAACACACTTAGGGTCAAAAACACCCTATACTTTTCCAACTATTCCATTCTTTTTGGTTCCTCACAAAAGCTTTTATTTAAAAAAAAGGTGAAAAAAAGCTTTAAATGCATTACAGTCATTATTGACGTTGGAGGCGTTTTAACTAATAGTTCTCCACAGGAGGTAATACTGGAGCTCAGATGTCCATCTCAAACTGGTTGTCATCTGTTGGAAAGGGAGAGAAGAAACCGTTTAGAGATTAAAAGGGAGGTATTTGACAATCAGCTGGCAGTTTGCACAACATGTGTGTATGTACCCAAAGCACAGCCACACCTTAAACAGACAACAGAAGATGGCAAAGTACAGACCTTATCAATGCACTCATAACTGGGAAGAAAGAAAAAAAAGAACACTAAACATTTGACTACTGGGTGGAGCTTGCAAAACAAGACCGCGTGACAAGTCCTGTGTGTTTATTGACCCAGACAAGGGTGAAAGGGTAAAAGGGGGTCAACGATAATCCCCATGGTCTTTATTTTTGACAGGTCGAATGGAGAGGGACAGATTGATGGTTTCATGTATTTTTGCTCAATAATAAATAGATACCTCAACTTGCCCATGATCCCAAACCTTTGGTTACACTGCCATGAATCACTGCAATAATTTAATTTCCCCACTAGTGATTATATCCTCTGGAAAGGGCCCACAAAAAAAAAAAATCACCTGACCCATATATTTGCTAAATAACTTGATTTTTCTTAACTTGTCAACATGAAATTAACAGCTAACACCATCAGCCTACAATTTAGAAAAAGCCTAGCTTATACAGTATGACATATATAGTGATTGTTTAGTAATTAGCCACTGACCTAGTTTTAAAGCCTAGTTAAATCCATAAAAGCTACAGCCTCTAAAAGACTAAACTAACACATGGCCATAATGCCTGAGCAACTGCTGTGTTGCAAAAATGTAGGCATAGCACCGCAAGAATATATGCTGCACCTATCTGCTGCATCTATGCTGTACTAGCACATGTTGAATGCTCATGACAATGTAAAAACTGGGGACTCATGGCAGAAAGAAAAGGGTTTCAAGTACATGAGAACACAGCTGGAAAAGCATTATATTCATCGGGAAAATAAGGAGTAGTTCTTAGAATATTGTGCATTTCGAGGGGATAATTCGATTTTTATAAAACTACAGAAAAAGCATGAAAGATGTATAGACATGTGTTTGCACTATTGAATTTGAAATGTGCGTGTCCCAGTCTCAATAAAAACTAGTCAGAGAAAACTAGGTTAGTTGTTTGCTTACCTGCAATGTCCTTTTCTTCTTCCTCAGCCTCCTCCTTGAGATCCTGCAGTTTTCCCATGGGGTGCGTAGCGGGTACTGTTACCCCTGGGATCTGGGGCAGACAGCATGGGGGGGTACGGGCAAGAGGGGAGTTTCGACAATCCAACAAAAATTTTCTGTCGTAAATGATGCGGGTACCTGGGTTTGAGAGACAAAAAAGAAAAGATGAACATCAAATCCCACTTGACCAAAAGTAAACTTAATGCTCTAAAGACATAAACCAACACACCAAATGCTGGAATATCCAACATATGATAGAATAGTTATTACAAGAGCATTTTTACAGCTTAGCAAGGTGCAAATTGGAGTTAGTATCATTATCCTCCACCAGAGGCGATTGGAGTGAGAAAGCAGCGCTCTGTGTGTGTGTGCAGAAGAGGGGGGGGGGGGGTGAAGGATGCCCCTGCCATGAGTTCTAGGAAAGTCAGAGTACAAAACATTCTCTTTGAAGCACGAGGCCCTGAGGTTTGAGCAGCCACGGTTGTTTTCTTGACTGGGTAAAATCTTTAACATTGACGCTAGCTGTGACATGCATAGGCATCTATCCAAGCTTTCTCAAGTTTTCTTACAGCGATGACATGATTTCAGGGAAAAGCAATCACACAAACTCTGCAGCTTGCCACATCTAAAATCTTCCTGGCAGTCTCATGTCTGTCACCATTTGGACCTGGGCCAACTCCAAGCAAAAACAGTGTTATAAACAGTGTGTTGTGATTAGTTTGACCAGGACATGACCGAGTCAAGGAGTGGTCTGCTACTTTTTTATTGGAGTTTAAACCTACTGAGCCTCGCCACGAGGAAAAACATGTTATGTAATAACTGTGGTGAGCAATGCATCCTGGACAAAGGGAAGCAAAGCAGAGGGGGAATAGAGAGAAATGGGGCGAGGGCTGTACCGCGAGCTATAGCATAGTGCAAGCAATGCATTCCAAGACAGCATTAGAGTGCAGAGCAGTTGTGTAAAAATGGGGTCAGTCTAGCAACACATGGATGGAATGACTCTGGCAGAGTGAAAGGTGTTGCACACAAAGTGGAATACAAGTTCCTATGTCATGTTTAGCAGTGCCATCAATTTTTGGTACGGATTTAAACTAATAATAGAAAAACATATTTCTCACACTCCCCACATTCGACATGTCCCTCCCCTCCTTTTAACTTGTACAAAATGTTCTCTACTGTTCCTGAAATGCAAAGTAAAGAGCAGCGGGGATAGGACAGCCTCCCCACTCCTCCACTGGCGGAGGCCAATCACTCGTCTGTTGCCCCCCCCTTAAGTCACAAGTCGGGCTAGACCACTCCTGTTGTCAATGTTTTTGATGTGTTCAGACCCCAATGCATGTTTTGTATGTTTATGCCAATAACCCTGTATATATGTGTAAGGAAAAGTTACTGGTATTGTTATGTTATTAGCAAAGGAAATAGAGACATAAATACTGTCTGACTAACGTTACATACATAGGCGTATTGTTTGATTTACTAAATGACAGCAACTTGTTGGCAGCATTTATGTTTAATTACCAACTGTTGAGTTTAAGCTAATTCGGTTATTGTATGGTGTTAGGACGAGCTAAATCATATCTTTAAAAAGATTTTATCAGAGCCTTTTTGTATTGTATTGTTGGAGCTTCTCGCGAGAGCTTGTCGTTGAGCTGTGGGCATTTGCACGTATGCACAAGTCGTTGGGTTAACGTCACAACTCTAGCTAACTTTTTCTGGCAAGTTCCGTGGTGCGAACACACTTTCTAAAAACTAATATGAAACCCCGAGAGAAAGCGTAGCCCCCCCCTACCCCCGCTCTTACCTCCAGGGGTGGTGGAGAAGAGCGTCCCCCCGGGTGTCTGGCTGTAAACGTCGGGAACCTGGGACCAGTCCTTCGGGGTGAACACCCTGGTGGGGATAGGGCAGCTTTTAGCATCTTTTGTGCCGGTCGACATGCTAGCTTCTCTGCTGCAGCCTGAGCGATAAAGTCCTCAAACTCGCTATGTAAAGCTCGCGCACAGCCTTGCACAAAGACCAACGAAATTATTAGTATTAGAAAGTAATATTATTATTCTTTTATGTACAACTACCTGTTACTAAAGTAAAAGTAAAGCAACTTTAACTTGTAAACTGATAATTCTAACAAGCGGCGAGTGTGGGGCTCGGTGGTGTCCGCCTCCGACCAGCTACCACGCGCTGTATTTGTAGGAGTAGGCAGCCACTCGTGATGTTTTTGTGCAACAGCTCTGAGGCACGTGGGCCAACGGCTATGTGGTAGTGCGAATGTTTTCCAACACGGGACAGTCCGTGGGGGCGGAGAGGAGGTAACTATAGTAGGAGGGGAAAATCTGCTTATTGATCATCAAATATTATGAAGAGAACACAGATATTTTCCGGACTCGTGTAAATATTTTATTTTATGATACAAGAGAAAACACAATGTTCCCGCCAGCCTATCATTCTCACTCAAGCTGTTATCCTTTAGGAAAGCTTCTCTTCAGCCCTTTAATGTGGTTGTGGGGTATTGGGGTAAAATAAATGACTGCAATTTTCTTATTTCTTTGTAAACATTGTGTTGTCTGCCATCAAACATTTTATTTTATTTATGTTTTTTGATATTTTTAATGTTGATTTTCAGCTTATTTCGACGGCCCCATTTGTTGTGCAATTTCTTTTGACTGAAAACGGGTCAATTTGACCCAAGGACAACCTGAGGGTTAAGAAAACTGCTTTCCAGGGTTTCTCTGGTTCGTTAAACAAGCGCACTTCCACCTGTCCGTGCTACTCACGCGACAACACTGCCCCTACAGGCCTCCGAGGGCGTGGCGCAGAGTGTGCACGTTGCTCACGAGCACAGATCAGAGATCTTTACAGCTGCTGCACATCTCTGTCAACAATCAAGAGCTGCGCCATTTACTGTATCTTTTCTTTTTATTGAACTCTAATACGTTTACGTTTTTAGAATTGTGGTGGCCTCATAGTTCAATATTGTTGTGTATACTGTTCAAACTGTAATAACAGCGTTTAGTTTTCTTCCATGAACAGACACTCAGTCCTTAATACTGCAAGTTTACAAGTGCAAGTACACTGCAAGTGCACAGATGAAAGTATTGCAATATTTATATAGGCCTATAGGCTTATATAAATATTGCAAAACTTTCATCATAGGCTCATTACCAACCTCCTTCAGCAATAGAGTGACTAACAGACATTTCATTTATTTAAATGTTTACTGGCAATATTTGAGATTAACAGTTTAAATCATAAAAACTATGTTGTAATTTTAATTTGCACTTTCAGTTCCTTTCTGGTTTCCTTTGATGATCAACATTAATACATTTGGGCCACTGTTTATATGTATTAAATTTAGCACAGAAAGTAAGAAATTCTGTGTTTGGTAGATTATATCTCTGTGGCAACAATTGCTTTTTGGCAGTACATCTGATCCCGTTGGAAGGCCCGGTTAGTTCCCTTCCAGTGCCCAGTTTGAAAGGAACATGCATTTGTTGGATGGGCAGCAGAGCTGAGTATGTGGGCTGCCCTCGTGAAAATCTGCTATGTTCAGGGATGAGTCCAGATTCTGCCTACAGCCGTTGGTTGTGGGGTTAAAGTGTGGAGAAGATGCGGACAACGCTCCACCTTTTGGTGGAGGCAGGTTGATGGTGTGGGGCAGCATCTCCCTCACTGGAAAAACAAGGCTTGTCCTCACTGGAGGCAATCTCAGTGCAAAAGGACATAGAGATGGGATCCTGCAACCAGTGGCAATCCCAGATCTCCCCAGTCTGGACCAAGCTGAGTCCTTCTGAGCCTCTCAGTGCTGGCGGGGGTAGGGGTCCAGGGTAGGGCATTGCTCGTCTCAAAGATATTTAGTTTGGAAGTCAATAATGGTCCAAAATGCAACCTATTGCAGTGTGATGTGACGCCTGAAGTCTCCAGCCCACACAGAGAATTTCAGTGAAGCAGGAGACGTTTGTGTATGAGGAAGTTGTTCCTTCCCCCCCACTGGAGGGCGACATCGGCATGAATACATTTGGGCCACTGTTTTTACACATAAAACATGATGTACTTGGAGGTTTATCTTTTTTCTTGTTTTTTTCCTTTTTTTTGTTACAAATTGGCAAATCATTTAACAAATGGTCAATGTACTGCAACAGAACTCAATGTTACAAATGGAATAAAACAGGTTGTTATGACCTGTAGTAGCTTCCTTAAAAAATACAGTTAAAAGAGTTTTAAAAAAATCCTTGTCGGTTTGCTTGCATTTTGGCAGTTCAATCATGAATTAATCTATCAATTTATTTATTTATTAGTCACATGAAATGATCTAAAAATAGAGTCTTTAGGCCTCTTTAAGGACCCTATGGCCTGAGGGTAGAAGCTCCTCCTGAGCGTCTCAGTGCTGCCTGGTGGACATGTCCTTTAGCCAGGGTACAGGGCATGGTCTATTGCTCCATGGAGTTCCCAGTGCAGTTTGTATGTTATGTACGCTGCATCCTGCCCTGACTAAAGGAAATGAATTATCTGGTGCACACAAAATAACACAAAATAAGGCCCTATGACAGCTGCATGCCATAGTTACATCACTACACCGGGTGCTGATCCTTTTCTTGTTCTCAGCTGGTTCTTCTGTCACTGTGGTTTTTTTTTTTACTCTGATGTTAAAAACTAGTTAAAAGTGCAACATATAAGCTCTGATGATTACCAATGTGCACTGCAGGGTTCTTACTGAGCTGAGCTTGACCTTGAGTGGCCTTCACTGACCACTGAGTGGGGTGAGCTTCAAGAGCATTGTAATTGGTTGTCCGCAGCTCAGCGCGGTCTCAAGAAGTGTCCTCATTTAGGATCCTAGTGGCCTGAGGGTAGAAGCTCCTCTTGAGCCTCTCAGTGCTGGCCTGTTGTATCCGGTACCTTCTTCCCAACCTTAACAGGGAAGACAGACTTGCATTGTGTGGACTTAATACTAGTTTTGAAGTAATTAAAGGTCCAATATCCAACTTACAGCAGTGTGAAGTCTCCAGGGCACATACACTGAGAATGTCCGTGAGGCAGGAGACATCCACAGACATCTTGTCCAGCAGATAAACATTTGAAATGATACATAGTGTACTTAGATTCAGGATATCTTCTGTGAAGGTGAAGAAGTGCGTGTCAAGGCCATCAGGGCCATGAGTGATGTCAGGCCTGTGGCTCCCCCCTCTCCCCACCCGGCTGTGTCCTTTCACCTCTGCTCTTCGTTCTGTACACTGGTGTCTGCAGGGCCACCCAGACAACCTTTTTGTCTGGTTTGCTGATGACATACTTCTCCTATCTCTGCTCCCAGGCCCTTGACAGCACCACAGCTCAGAGCTTCATGAGTTTGTAGAGTGATGTGAAACTCCTGCCTGAAGAAGGAGATGGGAGTGACCTTCTCCAACACCCAGAGGCCACCGGCTTTGGCCAGTTGGGAACCAGGTGGAGATTGTTGCAAAATATAGCGTATACCTGGGCATAATCTGCTGAAATGTGCTTCCAACACAGAGGAGATCCTCAGGAAGAGGTAGTGTCTCCGGGGTCAGCAAGGACATCCTAATACAACTGTAAAACTCCTTCACTCAGAGCATCGTGACCTTCTCTTCACCTGCTGGTTCCATCAGCCTTCAGAACACAAACCTCAAATACCAGAAATACTTCTACTCCCTCCCCGAGCCCTCTCCACTGTGTGCTAATGTCAGCGGGCGGGATCCTAGGACTCCTCACAAGTCCTGTTCCCTGTGGCTCCCCTCAGGAGGCCCAAGCTCCAGGACTCTTCCTTCCATACGAATTTTGCGGCTTTTTTGCACTATTAAAATTCACATTGTTTGGGTGCCCGGATAGCTCAGTTGGTGGAGTGGGCGCCCATAAATAGAGGCCCTTTGCTGAATGTCACCCCCCCCCCCCACACACTTCTCCCCTTTCATGTCTTCAGCTGTCCTGTCAATAAAGGACTAAAAATGAGCTAAAATAATCTTTAAAAAAATAAAACTGAAACAAATATTTTCTGAATCTCATTTCTATATTTGTATTCTTATATCGTTGTTTTTTTTGCACTCATTCATTTAATGTTCAATTATTATTGTAATGTATAACCTGAAGCTTATTTCGCTAAAGTCGTTTATTAATATTTCATTTCATGTTTTCTGTTTTGTTGTGCATTGTTCTAATATACATATAGTCCCACTGGGACAAAGAAATGGTTTTTTATTGAATTACAGATGCATTCTTCAAACATTTATGTTTACATCTCGTTTGTTTTCGTGATATATGACCTTATTTTACATGTTGTGTTTCATTCCTATGTTATATCTTAGATTCTCATGTAGTTTTTTCACTAGTTTTTCTTTTTACTGCTTCTGCATTCATCATTAGACAACACACAGCGTGAACTTGAGTAACCTGACTGACTTTCAGAGGCGGGACTTCCTGTATGATACCATCCTCAAACCGCGGACGTAAGAAGAAAAGGGGGGGGGGGGGGGGGGCTTAGAGCAAATTCACTTCGGGTTCTCATTGGTCCAGAAATATGGAATCAGATGACGTGGAATTTCCGGGTCTGTAGTTCCATAGAGAAGGTAACTGTCGGTCATTGTGAGGGGACAACATCACGACTGGCCGGTCTCCGCGCAAGGTACGAGTGCCTCAGCTTCTCCCTGTCTCTGTCTCTCTCTGTGTCTCTCTGTGTCCCCCTGTCTCTGGGACGGCAGTGTCTTTTCTCTTTGTAGTTGTGTGTTGGGGTTCATTTGGCTGAGAAATGTTGAATTGGGTCTAGCTAGCTGCATCCTCGGTGGCTAATGTTTCTCAACTTGGCCGAGCAGCAGCAGCGTGTAGCGGCTTCTGTCATCACCTCACTGCATTGTCTCATAACCGTCAAATAACGTTAAATATCTTCGGTTGAGTTAGCCTCACAGCTCACTGTCGTTTTAAGATAGCCCGTCCTGATACATTCTTATTTTGTAGCTTTAATTTAAATGTAACGTTAGCTTGTATTGTTTTAAGACGTTAACTTTTGTACGTTACGTTATGACGTTAGGCAACCAGCCCACACTGGGGGGGGGGGGACATTTTTCCTGGCATATAATCCTAATTTAAATGGGTTACATGAGCAGTATCCGTCTAACGTTACTACCACCATGAAAATAATCCATTCATATGTGTATATGGCTGTGTAACACGCGTTATCATCCCAGGAAGGTGACGCCAGCCGGGTGGATCACTCCGCGTCATCATCATGATGCACGCGTGTGCCAAGGTTTGCCTTTCTCCACGCGCACCTGGGTTTTACAAATGAAATGATTTATATAATTTTTGTACTTGGGTCACTTCCTCGAGACTAGACAAAACTAGATAGACTAGCTAGTCTGAACAAGGATTCACAGCGGCTTCATGACGGTAGTGGAAGGGAGCAGCCTCTTACACAAGACATTTTACTGGTGGACTAATCTGTGTTTCAGTGAACTGTAAAGCAGAGAGTGGAAGGTTGTGAAAGGACTGCCAGGGTAACAGCTAGGAAACAAAAAAAAACAACAATGACATGGAGCCTGAATCCACTGCCAGGCTCACCGTCCATTAACTAGTCCCTCACACACAGAGAGAGAGAGTCTGTGTGTGTGTGTCTCTTGTCTTTCTGTGTCTCTCTCTGTCTCTGTGTGTGTGTGTGTCTGTCTCTGTCTCTCAGTGTGTGTGTGTGTGTGTGTGTGTGTGTGTCTGTCTCTCTCTTTCTCTGTCGCGCGCCCCTGTATCTAATGACTTGGGACTTGAATCAGGTTCTGTTGTATTGCTGATGAGCCAATGAGTGATGAGTGGATGGAGATGTTATCCACCATGTGACCTTTACTATGGCCACATAGCAAACCTGCATGTGACCTGGCAGGTGACCTAAACACATCCTATGTAAAGTCCTTCTAAGATATTAGAGTGTGTACATCTGTCGGAGACACTCTCCGAGCTTTTGCAGAGCTTGTAAATTGACGCTGAATCTTTGATATAATACATTTTATAATCAGGAAACAGTGTCAAGCGGCTTCCTTATCAAACACATCATTCAGCATTGCTGTTCAGACCCCCCCCCCCTCCTTTCACTGAGAAACAGCTGATCTCTCTTCTGCCAATGTCCTGACATCTGTGTTCTGGACACCTGTCTGAGGCTTTCCAATGGGGGGGGGGGGGTCAGGGCCAGTGGGAGGATCTCGACCTCGCTGGCCAAAGTTAAAACGTAGGATCCCAATCTTTATTTAGCCCCCCCCCCCTTCTGGAGTACAGCCAGATGTTCCTCTTCGGATATACACATAGAGTATGTGTGACGTAGGCTAGAGCGATGATTCACAGGAATGTGAATCCCACGGAGTAAAAAGAAGGTGTTTTGGAGAGGAAGGGGTGGATACATCAGCGCATTACTGACTTTTTATTCATCATGAAATAGAGAAAGTACAACTGCCTCTTCCAGACAGCTGTTGGCACATAACTGATATACTCCTGAGTTTTTATTTGCTCTGACTTTTGACTTGTAAAATGCATTGATTAATTGTGTCACATGTGCTTATTTTCTCTTTTATTCCAACTTTAGGTATAACATTTCAGGGACGTCGGACCAAATATTTTCACTGTACAGTTGAGGGATTCTAGACATTGTCAACTCGGGGGGGATTTTCTCTTTCTTAAGCTTCCCGTCTGACACACCTCAAACCTCTTTTGACCTATACAACATTAAAAAATAGACTTCGTAGTTCGTTGAGCACTCTTCCAGGGATCAGTATGGGTCTCCAGTCAGACTATTCCCTCCAGTCTATCCTCTTATTTCCGATCCACCTTTTGGTATGGCTGTACTCCACCCTGTCCTTCCTGCCCTGGTACTACATCACTGGTGCCGGGGAAAGAAAAGCACTGTCCAAGCGCATAAAGGCCCGGTCCACTACAGGCCGCCCAGAGGGCCCATACCGCTCTGTCGACCACTTTGATTCCTTGGCCACGGAGGACATCCCGGGGAAGGACACACTGGATAAGCTGTTTAAGCATGCCGTGCAGCGCTTTGGACAGGCAGATTGTCTCGGCACCAGGGACATACTGAGTCGAGAGAATGAGATTCAACCCAGCGGTAAAGTATTCAAAAAAGTAAGGATTCCCATTACTGTCGTGTTAATGGGGGGGAGGGATGCTTCTGAGGACAGAGATGTCTGATGCTGACTCTTTCCCCTGCTAGCTGATCTTGGGGGAGTATAGGTGGCTCTCCTACCGGGAAGTGGACACTGCAGTCAGTGAGTTTGGCAGTGGACTGGCAGCTCTGGGGCAGAAGCCCAAAACTAGTATTGCAATCTTTTGTGAAACCAGAGCAGAGTGGATGATCACGGCCCAGGCATGCTTCAGGCACAACTTCCCATGTAAGTATACTACAGTTTTGTAAAGTACAGTGCAAGATGGCATGTCACAACATGTGAACAATGTTATAACCGTGGTTTCTATGTTTTGTATTCCTAACAGTGGTGACATTCTATGCCACGCTTGGAGAAGATGCTATCGCATTTGGACTGAACGAGACTGGAGTTACACATCTAGTTACCAGTGTGGAACTGCTTGAGACTAAACTGAAAGTGAGTTAATCCCTTCCAGCTCACAATCGGATCAATTCAATTTTATTTACAGTATCAGTTCATAAAAAGAGAAAAGAAAGATCTCGAGACACTTAACAGATAGAGCAGGTCTAGACCACTCTAGAATTTACAAGGACTCAACAATTCTAGTAGTTCCCACCAGAGTAAGCAATATATATTTACTTTCTATCTATATCAGGTGACACACACTAAAACATGATTTCATCAAAGTTGGCAAAAGGAACCCAGAACAATGTAGTGTATTGTATGCAGCCACATAAATAAATAAATGAATGAATGAATGAATGAACACAGTATCTGTTGAGATGTATTTGAAGTTGGAAACAGTGTAGTCTATGACTGGGGCTCAGTCTTATTGCATTATAAAGCATTAAGTGCATCAACATGTGGACTGTGTCGGGACTGATAATTGGGAGAGAGGATAGGGTGAAGGTTTTACATGGACTCTGTGCATAGACCTCATTACAATCCCTACTCAAGGCTGCCTGGGTAGCTCGCCTGTCCTATCTAAATACAGGCCTAAAATGCCCCAAAAACATACTCAAGATAAGGAAATTTAAGAATTTAAAGTTGAGTAAATTAGTTTCCATAAACAGGGTACATGTTTAACAGCCTTTTTAGGTTCTTAACTTCTTCGTGGATCTTCCAGTAGATTGATTTCCTAGGTCAGGTTGCCGTTGTAAAGATTATGTCAACAAATGTGGAGCTAGAAATTGTTATTTTTAAAAAGAAATCATGTGATCGGGCCTGCTGTTGTAATTGCAGCTTTGTCCTCTCTGTCCAGAATGTGCTTCCACAGATCCCGAAACTGAAGCATGTGATCTACGTGGACCAGGAGAAAATTAGCCCAGAAGGCTACCCGGCTGGACTGTCCACCCACAGCATGCAGGCCGTACGAGAGCTGGGCGCGCTGCCTGAGAACAGTGTGTATTTGTCTGACTCACCTTGGTTGTGCTTCTTTGTCAAACTCTGGGGTGCAAAGCCTCACCCATACTGTAAAAGACAATGTTTGTTTGTTTGTGTTGCAGTGGGGGGGGCCATTGTGACGCCCCAGCCCTCTGATCTGGCCGTGGTGATGTACACCAGCGGCTCCACAGGCAGACCCAAAGGCGTCATGATTGTCCACAGTAACATAACCGCCGGAATGACGGGCCAGTGCCAACGCATCCCTGGACTCGGGTGAGTTTATGTTGGTCAGCAGACATACATTTAGTAGGGCTGCTCAAATTTGTGATAAATATTAATTAATTATTTAACTCGTTGACTTTTGGAAAGATGTTGCATATGTTGAACTTAAAAAAACAGGTACGATGTTAAACAAACAAACGTTAGAAAAAACACCTAGAACTTAGAAATTTCCCTTAATACTTTTTCTATTTGAACATTTTTTAATCAGAACACAAGACAAAATAATAGTTTACTTTCAACACGTTATGTGCAAAATAATCGTTTTTCTGAATTATTCTGCTTTTGTGATCATTAGGAGCTGAAATCATAATTGGTTTAAATTTTGAATAATTGCACAGCAGTAGTTTTTTACCAAACCAGGGTTCAATGGCACCTCCACAGCTCTTACTGAACAGCCCATCTCTAGTTCACCTAAATCACTGGAAATGCCAAGTAGGTAACTGTAGAATGTTCCATATAAATGTGTGCTGGGCCGGGCTTCCAGCAGCACAATAACCCCCCCCCCCTCCAGCTATCTAGAGGTGTAAACGGAGATGGAGGGTGCATTTTTGAGACTGTGCCATCTAAATTCACAAGCTGTGAACCACGGAACGGCACTCCGAGTATTTTATTGCGATCATTGGAAAGAGAAAGCTGCGGGCGCTGCTCCCCGCCCTAACCTTTACTTCTCCTCTTCCCGTGCGGTGGCAGGCAGAACGACACTTACATCGGCTATCTGCCCCTGGCCCATGTTCTGGAAATGACTGCTGAAATCTCATGTGTCACATATGGCTGTCGGATCGGCTACTCTTCCCCCCAGACCCTTTCAGACCAGGTAATACCCAGCACCAACACCAGGTTGGACCACCTAATTCAACATATCTGTCATGCTTTATTTCTTAATAACACACCAGGGTGTGGTTAGCAACACGTTTCTACATTGTTGCTTAATCAGTGTTGCTGTCTAAAGTAATCAGTGTGTTTTGTTCCCTTTAGTCCACTAAGATAAAGAGAGGAAGTAAAGGAGACTGCTCTGTGCTCAAGCCCACCCTGATGGCAGCTGTGCCAGTGAGTAACCTGCTTTATATTCTCCATCTGTCCATCCATCTCTCCCTACCCTGTTGGCCCTCTCCATGTTTTTTTCTCCTCTCTGTTTGCTCAGTTTTACACACAATCCTTATTAACTGACTCATCACCAAATGTATAAAGTAAATCCTTACTTTTTTCAACTTAAAAGGAAATTCTGGATCGCATCAACAAGAATGTGATGAGCAAAGTTCAGGAAATGAGCTTCATTCAGAAGACGCTGTTTACACTGGGCTACAAATATAAACTGGAGCAGATCAAGAGGGGCTATGACGCACCGCTCTGCAATGCGTAAGAAACCACCACGCCTCCTTCACTGCCCTTTTACAAATGTGTTTATGGTGTTTAACTTCAAATAAAACACAGACGTGTCTTTTCAGCCTGTTATTCCAGAAGGTGAAGAAACTTCTGGGAGGACGGGTGAGGATGATGTTGTCCGGAGGAGCCCCCCTGTCCTCGGCCACTCAGAGATTCATGAATGTATGTTTCTGTTGTCCAGTGGGTCAGGGCTACGGCCTCACTGAAACCTGTGGAGCAGGCACCATCACAGAGGGTAAGAGCAGATGTAGAAGGGTGCAGGAGGAAGAGAGTGGAATCAATAATTATGATATTATAGTTTTTTAATATATAT
>NC_048416.1:1038917-1043740 GCF_013103735.1 Etheostoma cragini
TGTGTGTGTGTGTGTGTGTGTGTGTGTGTGTGTGTGTGTGTGTGTGTGTCACTTTTTGGTCATGTGTGTTTTCTTTGGGGTTGGTTTGGGTGTCCGTGGACATTCTGTGTCTCTTTGTGGTAGTTCTGTGTCTCTTTTTTGCATCATTTTGCACTAAAATTGTAACCATATTGGTGTCTAAAACGTTGGAGAAGCTAAGCAGATATTATATAAATAACACTCAAAAACCTTAAACAAAACTTGCTAAAGAAGTCCATCTACAGTCATTAGCTCTGAGAAAAGTCTTAGTTACATTCCTTTGACTTGGGTGTTGCACCTTAACCTTTTATACTGGCAGTGAAAACCCTGACAGGGTAATTATATTGCATTAAAGTACTTTGTCTCTCAGGTGGCTACACCAGCAAAGACAAGCCCAACCCAAGAGGGGAGATCCTGATTGGCGGTCCCAATGTAACCATGGGTTACTACAGGAATGAAAGCAACGATCAGGACTTTTTTGTGGATGAAAAGGGTCAGCGATGGTTCTGCACCGGAGATGTTGGAGAGGTTTACCCAGATGGCTGTCTACAGATAGTGGGTGTGTATATTGGTTCTCCATCTTCCAAAGAAGTGAACATAACACAGATACTAGACCCGGACAACAGCTGATCACACCAACAGACAAAAGAAAGAAGATGAAAACTTACAAGAAAACAATGTTAACATAGGTTATCATCCTCCATGGTATAATTACAATGAAATGTTAAAAGCCATGGGGACTTTACCCTTTGGGGATCCATCCCCCCCCCACCCCTCAGACCTTTGAATGGGATTTCAGCATAGTCCTCTCCAATAAAAGTGATAACAGCAGCATGTTGCACCAGCTGTGTGTAAGTTCACCTGTGTTTGGTTGTAAAGTCCACACTAAACCGTACGTTGAAAGGGTTGAAACTAGAAGGGTGTAATCACAGGAAACACATTTTTATTTTAACGGGTGTGATATAACAGCTGGCCGCTCCTCCTCCTCCCCCACGTTATCCCTCCTTTCAAAGCGATGCACCGTGCCAACCGACCTTCCAGAGGACTTTACACCTAAGGGTGAGGTGTAACCTATGCAAAACTAAGTGCGGAAAAATAACTTATTCATAACTTATTCCTACGTTTGAACTATTTCAACGTAAGCAACCCTTAATGTTAGTAGTGCTTTAACTCCGACCTACATTAGAACATGCGTTTCAACTAGTTTGAGTCTGAATACGCATTGGGATTAAAGTACTGGCAGCTGTTTGACTTGATTCAGGAAGGAATGCTCGTAAAGCTATTAAATAACTACACACTTTGTACAGTTGTTGTGGAACGCTGTCAGGGCCAGCAGCTTTCCCTGAGGGAATCACATCCTTTATCTATGGAAATGTCTGTGTTTTTGTTGTCTTCGTTTTCCACTTTATTCAGGCCCAAAGCTGTCATCTGATACTGTTTGCAAAAGTCACACTATACTATACTTATTTTTTTTTTTTTTTTTTTTTTGAATCACTGATGTGCAGTGATTGTAAGTGCTTTGTTAGTGCTAGATTATAGAGCCCTATTGTAAACCGATTTGTTTTTCTATTCTCATAAAGACCGCAAGAAAGACCTGGTCAAACTGCAGGCTGGAGAGTATGTGTCTCTTGGGAAAGTCGAGTCGGCTCTGAAAAACTGCTCCATCATAGACAACATCTGCGCTTACGCAAACAGGTGAGGAAGTTGCCCTGATTTAAAGGAAGTAGGATTTGAGTTTATTCCACTTCCATTTGTAGGAATACATACTGTATGTAGTACTACGGCAAAGCATTTAAAGTTACTGAAAACATGAATTTATAATTAAAAAGTCACTCCAGATGCAAGGGTGGTGTGGGCGGTTTAATTAGATGCAAATAAAATCAACTACTAAATACCTACGGGTTAGAAAAGTACGTGAAGTCCTTCCTCCCAGATGAACTTGGTCCGTGTCTCAGGTTGAGAATGAGGTCCATCACATTTCTCACTTCTACAGTGTCTTTAAATTCTCAAAATACCTTCAGACATACAGCAAGCTTGGTATGAGCAATTAGGTGGTTATGTATCAACTGACCTATAGAAAGACTGACTGAGACTTCCCTCCACATCTAGTGCGTACAGATTCCAATAATCCAAAGACAAATTTCATGCATTTGTTTCAGATGTCTCACCTCTGTGTGATAAATGTCGACTGAAGCCACTTCCACAGAATCACGCATTCTGCTCCGGACTGTTTCTATTTGGAATCCAGATAAACTGTACAGGAAGTTGGAGAAGGTTTTCCTAACTCGGATGTTTACAGATCCATGCATTCGGACCCATCTCTTTGTGATACCTAAAAACATACTGTGATATATCTAGTGTTATATTCACATCATCCAGTCCTCGGGATAGTTAGATGCTCGCCCTCCTCTTCATCGAGGCCTTCATGTCTACAGGCCTTTAGTGATCAGTAACATGCTCCAGGTGCCAAAAAAATTCTTTTTGGTACTGCCAATACTTTTTGTCATGGTCAAAAAAATCATGGCAGAGAATCGTGATACCAATTCTTAGCAAAACAATCTTCATTCATATTTGCCCCGACTCGTGCAGGCCTAGTTTCAGGTCTCCACCTTCTTCAGCCCGTGTACGTTTAACAACTGTAACACACACTTTAGTTAACCTGCTTTCAACGCGGCACCTAACCGACATCTTTCAGTTCATACACTGGAACAGGCACCAAATTGTTCCGGGACTTTCACTTCAACTGCACCACCTACGCTTCCACTGTCGTGCTTCACCTTTAACTGAATATACAACGTCTTCAGCACTTTCACTTCAACTTTAGTCCGTGCTTACAATTACATCAACACTGACTTCATTCAGTGCTTACCGTGCCAAATCCAGCTTCTTTTAGAACCTCCTGTATAACTATATCAACTTTCAGTTTTGTATTTTGAACGTCACTTTGACTGATTGTTTGAACTATTTTGAATGTTTCAACTGCAGTAAGCACACGTACGTATATTTTCTTTTCTTTTTGTCAACCTTCTTCCTACGGTTCATCCTTTCAGTGAACAGAACTACGTGATCAGCTTTGTGGTTCCCAACCAGAAAAGGATGACCCAACTGGCCAATCAGAGCGGCATAGTGGGGGAATGGGAGGAGCTCTGCACTCACCCCGACATGGAAAGAGAGGTCCTCAACGAGATCAAGAAAGTTGCTGCTAACAGTAAGAAACGATCATGTGATATGGCTTTACAAATTCTTTACTTTTATGCATACTTCTTTCTTCTGTGCAATATTTAATATTTTATACTTTTGATATACCAGTAACTGTGCCATTTTAAAACGGTAATATTTTCATAATGCGTATACAAACTATATTTATCTTTCTTAGCATCATATATACATATTCTGTATGCAATGTACCACTATGTTAGGAGAATTCATTATACTATACTGTGATCAATGTGGGTAAGAATCACTGTTCCTCCTCTTCACTTTCATCCTTCTAGATAAACTCCAGCAATTTGAGATTCCAGTGAAGGTACATCTGAGTCCTGAGCCGTGGACCCCCGAGACAGGTCTGGTCACGGATGCCTTCAAGCTGAAGAGGAAAGAGCTGAAGAACCATTATCTCCACCACATAGAGCGAATGTATGGGGGCAAATAACTTTGCTCTCCATCATCCTTAACTGTATCCAGAACCACTGTAAAAAAAAAAAATGGTACCCAATGGGTTTTATAATGCCGTGTGTGTACCGCAGGCGTCCAAATGAAGATGTCTTAAAGAGAAAAGCTGAAGCTGTTGATAGTTTTAGTTGTTAGTCCACGTGTGCTGCTTTCTATTCTCGTGTGTAGTTTTGATTGTTAGAGAAATGCACAAGTGGCCACTCTTATTTCATAAAAAGGGTCCTAGAACATTACAGCATTCAAATGCCATTTACTTTAATCTGCTGACACTTCGTTTGTAGCTGATCAAAAACTACCACTGTCCTCCATATGTTGCCAATGCTCTGCTTTACTTCCATTAAAAATTGTAACTGTAATCATCACAGTACTGATATTACTGTCTTTCAGTCTACAGTACTTTCTGTCAAGCAGAAGTAGGTGACCTATAAATAAATAATGGCTTAACTGCCATGTTGTGTTTACTTGAGGAAAGATATTCCCACGCAGACACACTGACATGTCTGCTAAACCAGATTCCTTTTCTTCAATGTTTTATGATTTTGTTATGGTGTCAATTTATTCAGAACGTAAGACCAAAATGTGCGAATATAAATGACTCAGGAAGATAAGTAAATGTTTTAATATATAAAATTGTAAAATAGTTGGTTGCTTGTATAAAACCCTTTTGTCAAAATTCTTGTTGGCACCTTATTTATTTAAGAGCAAGCATGCCCAACTATCAACCTGCTAAAATGCTTATTAGCATAATGCTTACCAGCATTAGCAAATCTGAAATGGCAGTAATGCTGTGTGTAATATACCTCAGTTAACGGGTTAATGTACAATTTGGTATCTTAAGGTTATTTGAGTTGGAGTCTGTTTGTTTTAAAGGAAGAGGTTTTTTTAATATATTTTTTCAAGTGTTGTGTTAATGGATTTGCATCGTTAAAACTCTCCAGTCGCTTTCCAGTTGGTTGTTTGGTGATCCTATTTGTATTTATTATCATGCACCATTATGATCACATGCCTTGTTCAACATTTATAGAATAAACTGTTTTTTGTATTATGTGGTGTATGACTTTTATTTTATTTTATACAAAAAAGAAAAACACTCATACATTTTGGAGGAGGGTGTGGAGATGGGGGGGGGGGGG
>NC_048416.1:1043750-1048200 GCF_013103735.1 Etheostoma cragini
GCCTCAGCTATTCCAGTCTTGAAATCGGAAACAGTCACTAGCGATCTTCCAAACGGGCTGGTCGTTGTTGGGCGTAGCCTGAGCTGTCAGAAGGAAGTTCTGGTTGAAGAAACGCTGCTTGTTCCCCTCGAACTTGACGGTCCCCCCAGTCACCACGAGCAGCGTAGTCTGGCCCTGGGTTGCTTGCTCTGAATGACGAAGGTTAGATCAATGCTGGATTAGAGCATCAGCACTCAAAACACATGGCATGTTTACATGAATCGCCTAGATAGTTTTAATTTGACACCATGCCATTTTAATGCTCTGCTTCTAGGAACATTTGGGAGTTACCTACAGCACCTTAACAGGTGTTGAGTGACTAACCGTGAACTGGCTGACAATCCAGTGTTTGAACTTGGAACTCGCTCGAAGGCAACGACTCAAAAAACTCGCCCAGAGCATGCTGTCCTGACACCACGTTCCCATTCCACACCAGAGTGGCTTTGTCCAGGTAGAGCCGGGTCAAGTTCTGAGAAACAAGAGCCAGGTAATAATTACCGTTAAGAACCACATGACCAAGAACCAAACTCTGGAAACAGAAGGGCTGGGTATCGTCAATGATTTCCCAAATGGATTCGGATCACAAGGTCCTCCATATCCCCATACCCATATTATTAGGGAAATATCAGTTACAATACCAATTTTACTTGGATTCAAAAAAGAAACTAAAACAAAAAAATACAAGTAATTTTTACTACTACAATTCTGCAATCCACTAAGCACTAAACACTCTATATTTATCTATCAAATTGTTGTCCTACCTAATGTCCTTGGCTTGTGTTTTTGTTTTTTGATCTTGTCATCACTAATTATCACAACTAATTTCATTGTACTCCTTTTCAATGACAATAAAGACAATATAATAAGAATAATATTGCACTAGGTTATTGTTGACATTACAAATTAAACCCAATTGTTTTGTTTAAGTACTTTTTAGTAGAACTGCACTATATAGTTCTTTTTATTGTCATAGCAATAACAACTGGCGCATTATACATCTCGCGAAAGGCTGCGACATATTTTGTTATAGCTGAAAGAAAATATTAGACATTAAAAAGTGATTTTTTTTTCGTGCTGCTTTTTATATTCAATTCAAGTTTTAATTTTTCCATGAGAGAATATTGGAAATGATTTTCTTTTGTTTAATATCTGTTTATTTATCCCAAGTATTATGGTTATCGCGATATTCAACGACGTTACCGGACATCGCATATTTTCCTCATATTGTGCAGCCTTCCTTTTTAGTACCTACATCCATTGTGAAATGGCATATATTAAAATAATTCTGGATTTGATATCAGATCACAAAGGTAAAGTTATTACTGATCCCTGGTGACCAAGTTATGTAATGGGGACTCTGTAACGTTCCCTCAAACATATTTTTGGGACTGTAATTTCATATACGCCAATACCATATTTCTGTGTAGCTAAAATATCGCGGTATTATAGTATTATAACCGCTGTATCTGTCTCATACAAACAGACGAGTAACGTAACGTTACGCATGTTTTCCAATTCAGAGAACGAGAACGAACAATCACTCACCCTCCTTTTTTTATCCACGCAGTCGTAATAAATGTTGACAAATTCTTCTGAATATCTGCATGACTGGTCGACATGGGTCCTGAAATCCTGGTGGTGTGACAATCAAACGCTGATCAAGATAATTCAGTTCTCAGGTATCTGAGATGCTCAATGTAAAAACCAGCTAACGAGAACTAGCAAAACAACGCGTTAGCTAGCTGCTTGATTACGTTACAGCAAAAGTGTCAAACTCACCAGCGTGTTTGCCATAAGTACAGCTACGAGGATCAGAACAATACTAAATATACCGACTGCTATCAGATACAAGAGTGGAAAATATTTCCAAGCATCAATTTAGGTGTCTTTTCTTTTATCTTTTACTGTTCATTAAGCAGCCAATGCAGCCATTTTGCCAAGTGTATTACTTCTGGTAGGCATAAGCCATACCTACCAAAGTAAAATAGTTGCACGCTTATTAAAAATACAATGAAGGCCTCGGAGTCACTTACCATATCTTCCATATGTCAAGAGATGCATATAGAATAATAACCGAATGACTAATGGAACTACATGACAAGTCAGTCTCCATTTTGTAAGGTGATCCCGCTGATGGTCTTTTACTTTGAAATGGAAAAGTAACCCCATGCAGGAAGTAGAGTTCATAATTTCCTGAGTCATTGCTCCACCGGTTCAAACCGAAGCAACTGCTGAGCATCTCCATTTAGCTAGCTGCTCTGTTCTTTGCTGGGCATTTAAAGTATTTTTAACAATGGAGGGTTCTGTATCAAATGTGGAGGTCTGTAATTTTGCTTACACGGGACAGTTTGAGAAATTAAAAGAGTGCATTCTGTCGGATAAAACACTCGCCTGCAAAACGGACCAGGTAAGAATGCCTGTTTTTGAGGATGACAAAATGCCAAGTGACGTTCTCCACGTTTCCACCCGCGATATTGATCATATTTTTTATGTTTTTGGTATTTCTGTCTCTTCAGGACTGTAGAAGCGCCCTGCACTGGGCTTGTTCTGCTGGACACACCGACATTGTGGAGTTTCTGCTCGACCTGGGAGTTGAAGTGAATCTGCCAGACGATGTAACGATTTATTAAATATTGTTATTAGTATATTTGTCCTCCAAGGTGGTGTAGGGATAATATTAGACAGGTGCACCGTGCAGTATAATCTAACCTCACTCCTAATAGTGTTATTACACCAACAACCCAAGTTGTGGCTTAACAGCACAGAGTAAAATAACACTTTATTAATATGTATTTGCATCCAGGAAGTTACATGGAAGTTTCTATACATTTAATAATATCTAAATAGGGCTGCAAGATGTGAGGAAAATATCTAATGGCGATTCTTTTGACTGATATTATGAGTGCGAAATGATCCACGATATTGGAAGGAACTTTGTTTTTTGTGCCATTATTCTTATTGTCCCAGAAAAATAATAAAAATGTTAAAATTTTTAAAATGATTATAATGTGAATTTTTTAAATATCTGTACAACACAAAGTTTTTTTTCTTCTTTAGGATACAATCTGTAGGCATGAGCACCACAATACTTAATTCAGAAGTAGGTGTGCAAGATATATCGACTCAATATCGTGTAATAATGTCAAAATCTCAAATGCCTAGATCTAACCGAATGTGAGCAGACACTAGGCCATATTGAGAAATCCCCAAATGATCCCGTTGTCTTTGTTTTTTTGGAATGACGACGTGTGACGTGTTCCTTCCCAGGCTCTGTGGACCCCCCTTCACATTGCAGCGTCTGCAGGCAGAGAGGACATAGTGAGGTCTCTAATCGCCAAAGGAGCTCAGCTAAATTCACTCAATCAAAATGGATGCACCGCTCTGCACTACGCCGCCTCTAAAGACAGATATGAGGTAAGGTTCCCAGGGTGTAGTTACATAGTTTGATCTACATGCTGCCAAAAGCATGCTTTATCCATTTTTATTATGTTTCTTTCATGTCTTTCAAGTAGCTCTGCTCTATACATGTAATTGATAATACTTTGTTATATTTCCAATATCTAGATCTGTGTTTCGTCATATATTTCAGAGCTGCGATGAAGAGATGATTAATTGATTATTCAAGCAACAGAAATTTAGTTGGACTTTTTTGTCATTCAAGCTTCTCAAATATGAAATGTACTGCTTTATTACTGAGATGTCTTTGGGTCTATCAGACAAAACAAGACACCTAATGACATCACAATTTAACTGTTTTATCATGTTTTATCGGCCAAACAATAAATCAAGAAAAGAATCAAATGATGAACTGACTATGGAAGTAATCTTTGGTTGCCTTTAGGTTTGCTGTTTCTTTTCTTTAGTTAGGTAGAATTATCACTTGGATAAGACATATACTGCAGCATAACAGTGCTATCACCGTCTGCTATTTTTCACAATAGGTATTTTTAATTGTTTGGCAGGACAATGCATTGCATTTAATATTAGTAATCAACTGCACTATCTCAGAAATAGTTCCATTACTCTACAGTAGCAGTAGCCGGACGGGGTCAGATTCTGCTCCATCAGGCTGTGATTATGGGGCGTGTTTCAACCCAACCAGGGAAGAAAAGGCCTCTGCACCCGACTGCATAGACCTACAACCAATCAGAGCAACAGATAGACCTACAACCAATCAGAGCAACGGATAGACCTATAACCAATCAGAGCAACGAATAGACCTACAACCAATCAGAGCAACAGATAGACCTATAACCAATCAGAGCAACGGATAGACCTACAACCAATCAGAGCAACCAATCAGAGCAACGAATAGACCTATAACCAATCAGAGCAACGGATAGACCTACAACCAATCAGAGCAACGGATAGACCTACAACCAATTAGAACAACGGATAGACCTACAACCAA
>NC_048416.1:1048300-1091762 GCF_013103735.1 Etheostoma cragini
ACCTACAACCAATTAGAACAACGGATAGACCTACAACCCATCAGAGCTACGGATAGACCTACAACCAATTAGAACAACAGATAGACCTACAACCAATTAGAACAACGGATAAAACTACAACCAATTAGAACAACGGATAGACCTACAACCCATCAGAGCAACAGATTATGTTGAGCGACGCATAGTTGTCTACAGTACTCAACTGCTAGCTACCGCAGATGTTAGCTACTAGCCTCGGCAGTTTGGAAAACGCTCATGACATAACATCCCCTTTACAGGCTTTACAGCATAGCTACATACATCCCTCGGATGTATAATAAGTCATCATCACGTTACTGTTGATCATCTGTCCATCATCGTATTAAGCCCGCCCTGACAATTTGAGCATAGTTTCTCCACAACGGATCAATTACAGACCTGAAAGGTTGTGGGCGGGGCTAAGCTTGGCTGGCATCCAGCCAGTAGCAGTAGCAGAGAGGTAGCATTATCAGTTCTGAACCAGAGGCTACTTTGTGGGGGAACACCCATTAATTCAGTTTTTAAGGAGTTCCCCTACCATTTATCCCAACCAAACCCTACTCTGCATGATGATATGAAATATTCAAGCTTGATATGCTGTATGTATGAAAGCCAAACATAAAGTGAGCAACCTTAACTTTCTCTTAATTCAGCCGTTTGTCCCTCGCCATGCATAAGTACAGTTTTGAAAAAAGTATAGCATGGACCATCTTCTTACAACACTAGAGTTACTGTAGTAAAACGTTGTTATACGGAGGTAAAAGGAGTTACTAAGAGCGTGAAAGATAAGATTTTATCATATGTTTTGTCAAGGAAGTATTTGTTGTGGCATTCATGAAGAATATCGAGGGAGCTTTCTGTTTTGGAGGATGTTATAATGTGTGACATGTGGTTTTCTAACCTTGGACTGGCATTAATATTAACTTTCCAAATCCTAACCAGTTTAGCCTTGTACGTGTTTTACATTCATACCTACCACACACATCAAGCAACAATATTTAGCTAACCTGTGGGATGTGTCCTTTGTCATTAGCCGATGAACATAATTTAAACAGTACCTGTGAGTCCAGTGTGTGAGACTGCTAAATGAAGCTATGCACCCCCCTTCCCTAGTATCCTATGCTCTTCCTTTTGGCTTGTAGACCTGATATGCCCAGGACAGAGATATGTTTTTATTTACATGTATGGAAATCTACATGTATGGAAATGAGTTTGGGTGAATTTAAAGGGCAGGTTCACTTTTGTTTGTCATGGTATTGCAACATTTTCCTACTAGTTAAAAATGGTAAAGGATATATGTATTTCTTGTATACTAACTGCAAAATGTATATGATACTGTTGCAGCTATTATGTGTTATACTGCATACAATTAGTATTTTGTATGGAACACAAAAAGTGGCTTTCTTTGTTGTATAACATGAAAAAAGACACCAGACATCTAAATTGTAAAATATTTATTGAATGACATGAATAACTCTCCATGTCACGTATGAACTGTGAGAGGCCTCTCTGACACCACAGAACAGGCACTGCACTTAAAAGGTTAATTGTTAATGACTTGTCAGTAACACAGCTTTCCCTTTCTCTAGATCGCCCTGCTGTTGTTGGAAAGCGGAGCAGACCCCAATGTCGCTGACAAGTATCAGTCCACTCCCCTTCACCGAGCGTCTGCCAAGGGCAACCACCGCCTCATCCAGCTGCTTCTAAAGCAGAGCGCCTCCACCAACATCCAGGACTCACAGGGCAACACAGCGCTGTATGTGGGGATACCTATTTGTCTAATACAACGTTCTGGCTGCTGGCACAGACATACTGTTGCTGTGAAATACTTTAGGCTTAAACGAACAATCAGAAGACCCTTTAAGGGTCAGTTCACCTACATTTAAAACATTTATTTACACTTACCTTCAGTGGGATCCAGTGTTTCAGATTGGTTTTATTTGCTTTACATTTGAGTTGTCTGTCTTAGAGAGTTCAACCTCTGCCCTAATATATTGGATATACTATATACATGGGGCTTACAACATAGAAAATGAAAATATCAAAAGCTTTTTGTATTCACAATACTGTATGCATCTTCTTTTTTTTCCCAGCCACCTTGCATGCGAGGAGGAGCGTGTGGAAGCAGCCAAGGTGTTGGTGGAACATGGGGCCAGCATCTACATTGAGAACAAGGAGGAGAAGACTCCCCTCCAGGTAGCCAAGGGCGGTCTGGGCAACATTCTTCGTCGGATTGTGGAGGGATGATTCATTAACTGATCTACGGGTGATGCTCCATCTCCACCAAGTTACATAATGAGAAATCTCATCCCAGTCTGGTGTGACACATTCAGACGTGTAACAGGTGGAAGATGAGACTGTGTCCGGGAGATAAGTTGGACTGTACTGCATTATTATCAGCTCCTCAGATGGGGCAGTGAAACTGCTCAGATGTTAGATGACTCGTCAAAAACGCTCTTGTGCACTGAGTGCGGTCTATTTAACACTGCAGTCTATTTTCTTATGATCTATTCCTTTTTATGTTTGAATTGTTAAAAAAATGACCAATTAAAAATCTGTGTTCAGCCTGTTACATTATGTTTAGGATGTATTTATCAGTTGTACATTCAATCATTGGACCCAGCAAATGTTTATCATTCATTTCACCTTTTTAAGTGGGGTTTTCCCGGCCAACTCCTGAGGCGAGTTCCTGGCTCTTTTGCTGCTAAACGCTCCAGAATGTTCATCAGTTAGTTGCTAACTAACTGTCTGGATTGACCCCTTTACATTGTTCGATGTTGTCATTTGATGCATTGGCATTTCCACACATACAAGTTCATATATCTTATTACCACAGTGTGGTCTAAGACAGTCTGAAATATTAATAAACACAAACAACTTTCTCAAAATCCAACTGGAGTGCTAAACCTCGTGTGTGTGATGTCTGACACTGAGAGCACCCAGAGGAATGTCCTGAGTAAATGGGTACGTGACACGACATAAGAATAAAACTCTTTTGGGTTTAAAAAGAAAAAACAATCATTCTACCATTCATTGTCTAAATTTACTTGATGACATCACAAGTCTGAGACTTCCCTTGTTTGGGGCTTTGAGAGAGAGGAGCTGTTCACAAACATTGATTGAACTACCCTAGCCCAGGGGAAATAACATAAAAAGGTCCACCACGTTAAACTCTGAGTGAGTGACCTGTTATCTACTACTTCCATGTAAATATCCACTCGTTATGTCATCTAGAAGCTGACCTTTTGTCTCTGGCATTACCCCCCCTGTCCAAATATACTGACAGGAAGCAGCACCCATGCTCCTGACTCCACCCAAAACAATCAGAGCACGGTACTTCATTACTTCCTTTGCTGTTTTAGGCAATTCATGACGTAGTAATTATAAGATATTAGCAACTTTTAAAGCATGCCACAGTTTACCATAAAACTACTTTCTTTAGCCTAAAATACAAAAGTGGGCCTCGTATAGTGTTATGAGTGTTAATAGTAAAACCTGCTTACAGCAGTTGTAGCATTAGCAGTGAAATGTACTACAAATTTACTCAAAGTATAAAAATATATATTTAATTGGATGATTTGAATTATTTCTCAGGCTTTAACGTGAAGTGGGTAAGCAGCATTTCTATGTTTAAATTTCTAGGTTGAAGTGGTTCCATTTGCTGTTTGGTGATTTAATTTAGTAATTAAATTAAGTAATTATAGATTATTATTATACTATTATGCAGTACTGCTTATTAGGTTGTTGTGAAATCTTTGAACTCGGGTTTTTTTTAACTTTCTTGACGTTATGTAAGCTAGGATGCGCATGACAAGGTGCGCAGTATTAAAAGAAAGCCAAAAGGGGTGTGGCCTTAATTTTACTGTCTATTGGTTTGTCTTTCACTTCCTGGAAGCGAGGTCACATCAAAAGAAGAAGTTCTCTTTAATTCTCCTGTAGTCAGTGTTCACACCAAAGACTGACTGACATTGGAGACTGAAGAGCTGGCTGTTGTAAGGTCTTAAAAGGTAATTATAAATATTGTTTGCAGTAATAGTTTATCAACTAGCAAAGCTAACGTAGCAAGCTAACGTTTGTAGCTAGCGTTAGGTTAGGTCGCATCTTCGCATTCCCGCTTACTAACAAAAATTTTAGAAAAAGCGCTAGCGAAGGTTGTAACCGACTGTTTCTACACATTACTCATTATATTGCTTTGTTTGTCTGATATATGTGAGCTATGATATGAGCTAATGCAGCGCGTGTCACGTTAGCGATGTGTCAGCTGTCAGATGCAGGTCGCAGTTTGCTTTATTCCGCTGTTAGCTAGCTGTTAGCTAGCTGTTAGCTAGCATTAACTATGGGGCTGTTGTGTTGCTTTTGTTGAACGCAAAGCTGCGAGACCTTTCTGGAGTTAGGGGGGCAGTGGGAACGGTCTACCCGGTAACACGGTTAAGATATGGGTGGGTATGTCACTAATGGATTTATATTACACGAATTAACATATGATGCAACTTGCATAGCATTATTCACCGATGTAGGTCTATCGAGGATCTTCACCAATGCCTCAGATATTTATTGAAGTTATAGTCATATTCACATTCACCTAAACTTTGCTCTCGATTTGCTGATTGATTTCTTGAAAGAATGCCGACACGTAACAAAGTTCAAAGATTAGAAGTTGCTCCCCATCAGTAAAGCACATATTCTGTGTTAAAGATAGCAGGATGTCAATATTGCTCATTTAGTATTGATATACTGTGGTTACAATACAAGTCTTGTATCAAGAAGCAATATTTTCTGCTGTGAAATTGCACTTATTTTTCGTAAAATATCGATATTTTACGAAAAATAAGTGCAATTTCACAGCAGAAAATATCATTCATCAAGTTCATCAACTGTATTAAACAATAAATCAACATACTAACATGAAGTCGACTAGGACCCCTCAACTCTACATGTTGCAGTTATGTAAGAGAAAACTAGTTGGCAAGCAAGCACAGAAGTATTTAACAGGTAGATAAAAGTCATAGCTAAACAGTTCACATTTTAGTTATATACTGGATAAATGGTTGTAAAAACAACGTTATTTTATACATTGTCAAAATATTCTGCTTCATTCTAAGTAGTAGTAACCTAGTTGGCTGGTAGTACAAATGCTGACCAAACCCTCCCTAATACTGATCTAATACTGTGGTTCAATGCTAGACATGACATACTTTGAAAAAAAAAAAAAGAGAAGGGTGAAACTGGCCAAAACTAGGACAGCATTTCTGACCCTGCAGTCATGGCTGTCAAAGTTTGTGCCAGTTTCATTCTCTGGTAAGATAAAATATGTATGTGGGTGTATGGTATGCCTCCTGATGTGTTGCAACATTCACTTTCTACTAAGTCACACCATGTACTTTTTCTTACTAAAATATGCTCTAAATATAAGTTAAAGGATGCTAGTCTTAGACAGTGGCCTTGTTCAGGATCCTAGTGGCTGAGTTTAGATGCTCCCCTGAGTCAGTGCTGGCCTGGTGTATCCGATCTTAAGAGTAAGAAAAACCTGCTTCCCATGTGGTTTGAATGTTTAATGATTCTCTTCAGACAGGCAGGGTGCACCGTCTATTGTATTGTGTGTGTGTGTTGGGTCACAGTGTACTGAGTCTCTGGTGCCCATCCCTGCCATGGTATATTAAATGCCTCCTTGTGATTACAGTTTGCTGCTTCACTTAAAGGCACAGATACCTTCTAGAGCAGCGGTGTCAAACATACAACCCTAGACCCCTGAACTGGCCAGCCATAGTGTCCAGTCCGGCCCCCTGGATGACTTTGCAAAGTGTGAAGTTTGCAGAGAAGTCATTCATTTCGATGCATTCTTATTCGTCCACTGGGGGCGGTGGCGCCGTCCTCATAAGAGTAGAGGGCTGGATATGCTATTATAGATCCCACATGCTGACATACAGGCTACACTGTCAAGCGTAGGCTGCTGTTCATGCAGGAGCTGCTGTGGGGGAAATGTCTTGGTCAAAAAGAAGAAGCGTGCGCAGCGTTGGGTTGACCAGATCCTATTTCTTCAGAGGTAAATGGGAAACCAGCATGCTTGCTGTGTCATTCCATTTTCCATCCTGACCGGAATACAGTTGAAGACTGAAACTTACTCTGATAACTGGTACTTATTCCTTTCCTTTACACTATAAAAAAGGGACAAACGGAGGTGTTATTCATTGGTTATTAAGCCCTGGTTTCACTGGTCCGGCCCTTTTGACACCCTAATGGGCTGTATAGTTACAATGTAGTAGTTACAATTGTAGTTACAATGGTTGTAACTGTCTACAATAAAAGCAACGTTAGTGGATTAATTGTCAAATATCCACTTTTATGTGAGCAGTGTCATACATTTGGAAAAAACATTGGGAATCGATGAAGGGGTACAGGACTTGATCTGAAACGGCTGTGGGGGTATGTCAGACCCAAAATGAGCTGTTCAGATTGTTGGTGCCAGACCCAAAAATCTATTCAACCAATGAATTAACAGATTTTTAAATTGACTACTTTTCAACCTTGTGAAATAAATTGAATGTATAATATGGTTATTGTAGGCCATTTGCTACTTTGTTCACTTTTTGCGATGTTAAATGCTCATTAAGTGTATAAAGAAGTAATTAACATCAAAGTACCTACAGCATTTTTGTTCTGTTTTATTTGCAGACACTTTGTGCATCACGTTAATCCACTCAGCAGTTTCTTGGCTGGTTCTAACATGTGTGATCTCAGACAAGACAGCGATTTGGACTTAGAGACAGATCACATGGCTGATTTTTCCCTGATGACCAGTCGCTTGGACTCATTCCGTGGCTCCAGCCTGGCTCGGCAGATATCTGCAGAAAGATTGGCCCGGGCCGGCTTCTACTTCACTGGACATGCCGATCGCGTCCGCTGTTTCAGCTGCAAGAAGACTGTGGAAAACTGGTCCATGGGAGACACTCCTGTAGAAAGGCATATAGAGGTAGTAATGATAAACAAACCTGATTAACTTTTTAGTATTCATCCTGTTCTAGGAAGCTTAATCATACCTTCCCCATTGTTACAGGTTTCCCCATCATGCAGGTTTCTCAGCTGCACCCACCGCACCAATTTTAACCAGAGTTGTGATACCAGACTGACTAACGGTTCCACCTACAATGAAGACGCAGAAGACATGGAATATCGTTTGAGAACAGGAGAGGTGGTTGATGATTCCACCTACCCAATGGCCCCTCACATGAGGAGTGAGGAGGCCCGGCTTCAGACCCTCTCTTCTTGGCCCTCTACTGCTCCTGTGAGAGCCAGAGATCTGGCCCAGGCCGGCCTCTTCTACCTAGGGGAGAGTGACCGGGTGCAGTGTTTCTGCTGTGGTGGCATGCTGGGTAGCTGGGAAGCAGGGGACACGCCCTGGGCAGAACATACCAAACATTTTCCCTACTGCTTCTTCATTCTTGGGCACGATGTGGGCAACATCCCATTACAGGGGGGTACGGTGGAGGAGGAGTGCGGCAGTAGACAACATGTCTTTATGGGGAGATTGGAGGAGAGGCTTGGTAGCTTTGCAGGAGTCCAGCACCCTATTGACCATAAGAGGCTTGCAATAGCTGGCTTCTACAGTGCAGGTAGATGATAGACCAAGGGGGACATAGTCTTGGGCTGTGAGAAACATTGAGTGATTAAATGTTTTCTTGAGAATTTGATGACTATGAATGCAAGCAAGATTGAATTCTGTGTGTCCTTGCAGGGCCAGGGTACAGGGTGTTGTGTTTCCAGTGTGGTGGAGGTTTGAAAGGCTGGCAGAGGGGGGAGGACCCTTGGGAAGAACATGCCAAACACTATCCTGGGTAAGAACAACCATCATGGTCCCCATTCTTAACACGCATAAATAAAGTTTTTTGTTTTGCTGTGGAATTTAATTTATTTTTTAATACAATTTATGTTTTTAAAAATCAGATGCAGCTTCTTGTTGGCAGAAAAAGGACAAGAATTTGTCAACAGCATCCAGCTACAAGACCCACGGCGACCTAGAGCTGTAAGCATTCAGTGCTTTTCCATGCACTTAAGTACCCGGGTTGGTGTTGACTTTGCCAAATAATCCGATTTTGTAAACTTCATTCAAACAAAACCGATTTCCTCAATCAGGGGAAGGACTGGGTGAACACCTGATTTACTGGCCAATGACATTCTTAACCTCTAACTATGTGTTATCATGTGCATGATAAAGACCCCAGGCAGAGACAGTATTGCTGTGACTGCAGTGTGTTAGGATGTTCCATAAGAAGGAGACATTACTCTTAGTGGTGCTACCTTGTATCCAAAACAATCAGACATGTTAAAGGGTTAGTATGAATTCTCCAAATTCACACAATAGTACAAAAAAAACTAATTAAAAGTGGCAGCACTAGACCAGCAGCTTTCATGTTCGAGGAAAAAAAATACAGTTTTTGTCAAAAGGAGTCTGTGTGCTTTTCTGAGAGCAGAGATGGATAAAATGGCTTCAGTTTTTTGTCAGACGGGTAGTGTGATGGCAAGGTAAAGGTGAAAATATTCCAAATCTAGTTTTCTGTTTTCTGTTAGTCCCTCTTTTTTAGATTTTTTTTTTGGGGGGGAAGGACTGAGCCCTATATATGGGGCTCAACCAGCTGAGCTACCATGGAGCCTGGCGGTCCATTTTTTTTTTTTTGTAAGTGGCTAAAATACTTTTTGCTGCTACCAAACAGCAGTCCTATGCTTAGCTAGGTAATATAGATAAGTACCTCCTACTACCCCACTTTAAAATGTCCAAACTATTCCTATGAGTATGAAGTTCAGCTGATGTCCAACAAATTAAGTACTGTAGAGGCCTTCCAAAATTAGTCTACTTGTTACTTTGTGATACATAGACTGCACTATACTATCTTACTATCCCTCTGCCCTGGCTCAGCAAGACAACACTGTCAGTTAGAACACAGAGGAGGGGGTTATGTGGTAAATAACTCACATAGATACCAACATTTTAGCTTGGATTGAGCTATTAAATGTATTTTAACACAGATCGAGGACTGTTTTTTTATTTAGTTTTTTACGCCATCTCTTACACTGAAATAGCTTTGAGAAGGGATCTTATTGCAGCTAGTATGGACAGGAGGAACAATTACAGCAACCAATAACTCCACGCACATATGGACATGCAAATGCGGTTTTAAGACACACTTGAAAGATGTTAACCTATTGATTAATGGCAGTGATTGAACATTCCTGTGAAACACATGGGAATTTAGTTTTTGGTTTGAAAAGTGTGTGTGTGTGTGTGTGTGTGTGTGTGTGTGTGTGTGTGTGTGTGTGTGTGTGTGTGTGTGTGTGTGTGTGTGTGTGTGTGTGTGTGTGTGTGTGTGTGTGTGTGTGTGTGTGTGTGTGTGTGTGTGTGTGTGTGTGTGTGTGTGTGTGTGTGTGTGTGTGTGTGTGTGTGTGTGTGTGTGTGTGTGTGTGTGTGTGTGTGTGTGTGTGTGTGTGTGTGTGTGTGTGTGTGTGTGTGTGTGTGTGTGTTTCCCCTTAATCTTCTCTGGACACATATACATCCTGTGGCTATTTGGAAAAAGTAGTCATCAAAGATGTACTCACCTGTAGCAATGTCATTCAGGCTTTTGTTTGTTACATGATTATAAAATTAACTAGAACCATGTTTGTTTCCAGACTTCAAGTCTTCAGAATGGACTTTCAGGACATGGGAATGGTAAACATTAACATTTCTTTATTTGACGTCCCTTTTTTGGAGATTTAAGAAAAAACAAAAACATCTCCTGTACTTAAAGAAAACAAGATGTATGAATACAGAATATAACATGACTGAATGTGGTCACTGATGTTACCTCTTTGTGTTCAGAGATGTCTGACATGGCACAGAAGGCCATAGGGATGGGTCTAGAGCCCATTGTGGTGGAAAAGACCATCTTGGAGAAAGTCAGTAGGACAGGTTCAGGCTACCAAACCCTGGAAGCGCTTATTGAGGATTGTCTCGAAAACACACCAGAGAGTGATGCTGCAAAGACACTGGAGAAAGGTAGTGTACCTCTTGAATGCTGAACTGGGTTTATAGCATATGTAAATATTGTTGACTACATAAAACAAAGCCTGAGCAGCAGTGATTTAAATATGAGCAAATGCATTTTGAGCACCCCTCTTCTCCCCCCTCCTCTTTCATCCAGATGAGGATCCACTGGAGAAACTACGGAAGCTGCAGAGGGAAAAGCAGTGCAAAATATGTATGGACAGAGATATTTGTATTGTGTTCATTCCGTGTGGTCATCTGGTCTGTTGTAAGGAGTGTTCAGAGTCGCTCATAAAATGTCCAATTTGCTGTGGAGCCATAACACAGAAGATCAAGACCTATATTGCATAAGGGAATCATGGACTCTTTGCAAACATCTACGCTGCTTTCGTGCTATCTTTATAATATTGTATTTTAATAGTAAATGTAGATCGTCTGTGATATATTATAGGACCATGTTGTTTGTATGAAAATGAAGGAATGAGTAAATGTCAAAAAGAATATTTTCACAATCACTGAGATTGTAAATAGCTGTTCATATTGAGATAGGATAATATAAATAACTGATGTTGATTTTATAGGTCTTTTTCATGAGTACTGCAATTTGTTAATACACACTAAAGTACATTTAACATTTTTGCATTAGTCTTTCTTGCCAAAAGTGCCTTTCTCTAGGTTTATGCATTTGTTTTACTTTGGACAGGGCAATTGAACCACACATGATATGTGATATAAGTTGGTTTTGTACACCTGTGTCCCATAAATCTATACTGTCTAGTGTACTAATTAACTAATTTCTCTCAATGTGTGGTGCTCTGTATTGTAATTTATACGGGTGGATCAGTAAATCAATTAAAACTTGACTTTATAACTGACTAAATCAACTCTAGGGCCAGCAATTATAGACTGTGGTGTGAAATTATTTCAACATATCATGAACTCTATTGTGTCAAGAGTAAATAAATGTCAATGTTTGAAATACTTGAAAAATGTTTTTTTTTTATAACTATGAAACTTGCATTGTCTTATTATATTATTCTACATGTTGGTGTTAAGTTGACACCAACTCAACCTTTTCACCCACTTAGGTTTCCATAACTTTGTGAAATTAGTATCCCAAATATCCTCTAGAAGTTATTCTGGTTTTACAACTATATTAAATCTATATCAGCTAGAAAACATGTTTCAAGAGCTCCTGTAGATGTTTTTACAAATGGAACCCAAACAGCGTTTAGGTTTTGGTAATGCCAAGAATATTGTGTTATGGCTTGAAGGCATTATCTGGATGAATTATCTGCGTATTTTAATATTTAGATACATAGCGTGTAAGGTGGCCAAATCAAAATCTATAAGGAGGAGTTAAATTCCCTGTGTCTCAAATGAGCTCATTTAAGAAATTTCAAATTTTGGAAGGAAGATGAACCGTGGTGTTAATGAGTGTAAACTGTATAGAAATTATGTGTTGTTATTCTTCCCTTGTTCATAAGGAATGTAATGTGAGATAGATTCAATTGAGTATTTTACCGAACTAGTTCAGATTTATTGACTTAATTTCGTTACATTTGTCGTTTCCCACAACAGCTTGTAAAAGAAACACAGTGCAGTTCACCATTGTTACTGTGTAGTATTTACCGGTGAACACTAGATGTCAGCCCATCAACAGTGTATCTAATGCGGGTACTTTGGCCGCTAGGTGGTAGCTCTGCACCAGGATTTCCTCCTCCCAGGTCGTCGAAACAACAAACCGAACTACGGAGCAAGCGGGGTGAGAGAACGTCCGAAACCGCCTCTGACCGCGACTTTTAAACTCTTTTTACTGAATTGTAGTGGAATTCAGACGGAGGCTGTATACGAATAGTAAAAGTTCTGCCGGGACTGCATTTCACAACAAGGTAAGTTAGCTGTAAAATGGCGGAGAGCTATCTGGAAGTTAGTTGATTTGTATTTTGCTAGCCGTCTTGCTAACCAGGCTAGCACTAGATGAGCCCAAAGCGCGGATGCCTGCTTGAACCAAGTCGCTTCGCTAGCTCGCGGTACAAGGCTACTTCGGTTGTTAGCAAGCTAAGGAACTGGATTTTTTGGCACAGTAACGCAAGATATTTAGTTCGTAGCCAAACGAAGCGTGTTATTGTTTCAAGCAACTTAGTTGCACTTTAATTATTTGTAAACAAAGTGTTTGTTGCTTATGCAATACGGTACTGGAAGTCCCGAGGCAAGATGGAGGACGCAAGGACGTGATGTTTTTTTAGGTAACGTTAGCAGTAGCTGTTAGCATAGCTAGCTAACTGGTGGTAGTTACTGTCAGCCCCCTAATTGCATCCCATCTGTTAGGGAGTATTTTCTTTAGATTCAAGTAAGCACTGAATATGACTAGTTTATAGACAGAAGGCAGTTATTGTCTTTGGAAACATTGGGAACTGGCGTCATTGTGTACTAGCCACTATTAGCATGCGCTAGTACAGTAAGGCTTGCGTTGTTTTGTTATTATGATCCAAGTACGATAGCACTACAAAACGGTGGCGTGTTCTCGATATATAACGAAAATGCACCGTACAGGTCTCTCGGCCTCTTGTTCGGTAAATCACAGTTTGTACACACTGAGTAGTGCATGCATACTTGGTCAAATTTCAACTAACGTTAGCTGACGCTGGGGGTAAAGACGCTAAAATCCTCGGTTGCTATTGGCGCTAGCACTAGCAGCGCACCGGTGTCAATTTTGACAGGAGCCGACGAAGAGCGTAGCTGTTTCGGCGATGTTGGGGGGGACTGAGTCGGCAGTTTGTGGTATAGTTGACTTGCGGAAATTAACACTATTGGGTTTTACAATTTCGTTTTACCTAAGATCGCTCAGATTCGCTTAGCAATAACAAGTTTATGAGATACACTGACCGATTTGGCGCCACTTTTTCAGTCTACACCCATAGAATCCCGTCGTCTTGTCATGCATCCTCTCACTATCAAGGAAATAGGCACGTTAACATATTCTTAAATCAATACATATTACAGTTAACGTTAAGTTAAAAACCACAAACTCGTAACTTCACTATACACAGTGCTGATGTAGCATGGGTCTACGTTGACTGTTTTGAAAATGTGGGGAATTTACGTCGATCATGAAATATGTGCCTTTTAAGATTCCCAATTTTGGCATACGTGGGCCATCATGTGCAGGATATTGTGAGAGCGAATCCCATGACCAGTTATACCAGATTTATGTCTGGCAATTATTTTTTATTTTTTTTGAAGGTCGGCCCACTACTCATAAACGCTGTTATAATTTAAGAATCAGAATGACACACGTGTATGTTATCAGTGCATGTACTACTAGGACATATATTTAAAACGCCTGATGCACCAGAGCGATATGATGGGTGGAGTTAAAGTTAGCCTTTTCAGACCTGAACCTTCGTTCTTGGACTGCTTTTATTGTCTTCCCTGGCTCCTAAAGAGGCATTTACATTTGTTTCACAATTATGGACAAAGTCAGAATACTTATATCAAAGGTTATTATTACTCTTCTCTTTGATGTACTGTATGTGCCAATAATTTACACATCACACAACCATTCAATAGTTTATCTGTGGCCTGCAGTGTCTTGTTGATGTTGATACTGTTTTTTGATAGGTTGAGATATGTATGGGGCGGATAGGGCAGTGCCATATTTGGCCATTGAGGAAGACACCCCGATGTTCATTGCATGACGTCTTTAAAACGAGGGAAGCAGAGAAAGAGAGGGAGCCAATGGCTAGACAGCTGAGCGTGACAGGAGCTTTAGTATCCGCCCACTGTTACCATGTGAAACCGTTTTTTTTCTCTGAACGGCATCAAAGGAACATTTGCTCACTACAGATGATGTGATTTCAGCAAACATATACATATTTGTTGTTTGCTATTGTAGCATTTATTATTTCAGCTGTGTTGAAATGA
Source organism: Etheostoma cragini (assembly GCF_013103735.1). Classification (NCBI taxonomy): domain Eukaryota; kingdom Metazoa; phylum Chordata; class Actinopteri; order Perciformes; family Percidae; genus Etheostoma; species Etheostoma cragini. Next base: position 1,062,261 of record NC_048416.1, read on the forward strand.
GAAATAAGTCTGCATGTGCAGCCCTCTAAATTACCTGTTTCATATCCTAGGTTACATGCAACCTGTCCCTCTCTTGTATTTTCTGAGGATCTCAAGCCAGTCATAAGTTGCAGTTATCCAGAAGATGTTACAGAAATGATAGCAGCACCAGAAATACCATCAGAGTTCTCCTTTACTCAGTAAGTGGTTGCTTTCACTTTTAGTTTGCTTCACAGGTTTGCTTCACAGGTTGATATGGATTTCCAATCTAATATTTGCTTGTGTCTACCAGGGATACAGACACCCGATTCTCTTCAGACACAGACTTCTCTGAGGATCTCGATGGAAGGAGTGCAACCCCAGCTAAAGGAAAGGTATGAAATGCACAAATGGCTCTCTGCCCTTGTCCTGGGTCAAGGGAGGCTAAGTTAGATATTTGTTTTTTTTCTAAACGATTGTCAAGCCTTGTTAACTGAAAGCAATTCAATTTTATTTATAGTATCAATTCATAACAAGAAGTATCTCAAGACACTTTACACATACAGTAGGTTTAGAATAAACTATAATTTACAAGGACCCAACAGTTCTGGTGGTTCCCTCCAAAGCAAGAAGAGCGACAGTGGTGAGGAAAAACTCCTTTTAGGGAGAAACCTGGGACAGACCCAGGCTCTTGGTAGGCGGAGTCTAACGGGTTGGTTGGGGTTGAAATAAATAGTGGCAATAACAGTCACGGTAAAAGATAATGAAACAGTGACTAAAAATAGTAATTTTTAGTAGTTCATGGCATAGCAGGGCACTGCGCCGCAGAGCATGGTAGGATGTAACAGGGCATTCCAGGACGTGTAGCAGGACCATGGTGACAGTTGCAACCATGATTTAGGAGCCTCCCTGATCCAAGGAAACATGCTGGGGGGGAAAAGAACATAAGGACTCCGGGGAATGACTCAACAGAGCTCGGTTAGTAACAAGCATTTCTGGGACATGGATGCACACAAATGGAGAGAGGCAGGAGATAGGAACTCAGTGTGTCAAAGGAAGTCCCCCGGCAGTCTTAAACTAAGAGAGACGGGGTAAAGAGAGGAGGCTGGTTGGGCTGTACTGTCCTGCCTCTCTAGTTTTGAGTAGATAAATCTGACAACTATGACGAGAAACAAGTGGGCCGGGTTAGGCGGACGCTGTGACTCTTCACTCCCTAATTATAAGCTTTATCAAAGAGGAGGGTTTTAAGTTTAATCTTGAATGTGGTGACGGTGTCTGCCCCTGAACCCGGACCGGAAGCTGGTTCCCAGGAAAGGAGCGTGATAGCTGAAAGCTCCGGTCCCCAGTCCCAGACCGGAAGCTGATTCCATAGTAGAAGAGCCTGATAGCTAAAGGCTCTGGCTCCCAACTTACTTTTAGAGACTCTAAGAACCATAAGTGACTCTGCATTTTGGATCAGCTGTAGAGTCTTAAGAGGAACTTATTTTTATTTTATTGAGCATCCTGATAAATTAAGAAGACAAAGACAGGATGGTCCTAATTTGGCAGTGTTACGAAGATGAAAAAAGGCTGTTCTTAAGGTTTGTTTCTAGATGGACGTCAACGGATATATCCTGATATAAAAAAACTCCTAGATTTCTGACGGTAGTGCTGGAGGCCAGGGTAATACCATCAAAAGTAGCTATATCCCTATGTAATGAAGTTTGGAGGTGCTTAGCTAAGTTTAGCTAACTGACTTGTTTCGTCTGGCTTGATTGATAGATATAATTGGGTGTCATCCGCATAACAATTAAAGTTAATTGACTCCTTCCTAATAATAGTGCCTAGAGGAAGCCTGTATAAGGAGAATAGAATCTGTCCAAGCACTGAGCCTTGTGGAATGTCATGGCTAACTTTAGCGTACTTGGAGGATTTATTGTTAACATTAACAAATTGAGATTGATTGGATAAATAGGACTTAAACCAGCTTAGTACAATTCCTTTAATGTCAACTAAATGTTCCAGGCTCTGTAGGACAGGATGGTATGGTCATTAGTGTTGAATGCAGCACTAAGATCTAGTATAACAAGTACAGAGACAAGTCCTTTGTCTGCAGCAGTTGGGTCATTAGTCATTTTCACCAGTGCACTCTATGTGTTATGATGCTTTCTAAATCCTGACTGAAAGTCCTCAACGAAACTATTGCTATGTAGAAAATCACACAACAGATTAGCGAATACCTTCTCAAGGATCTTGGAGAGAAAGGTAAGGTTAAAAAGAGGTCTATAGGTTATAAGATATCAGGGTCAAGGGAGGTTTTTTTTCAGGAGAGGTTTAATCACAGCTACTTTAAATGGCCGTGGTACATAACCTGTTGATAGACACATTGATCAAATCTAGTAAAAGTTAACTACGGGTAACACTTCTTTAAGTAGCCTTGTTTCAATGGGGTCTAAGAGACAGGTAGATGGCTTAGCTGAAGAGACCATTTGCCATTAATTGTTGAAGGTGTATATGTCATGTCTCGTTCTTTCTAGTAGTCCTGCGTTTAAAGGTGGACCTTTTTGAAGTTGGGGGCAAGAGTTGATGAACTTTGTCTCTAATTGTTATAATTTTATCATTAAAGAAGCTCAGAAAGTCGTCACTACTCATAGCTATATGAATAGAGTTGGGACTGTCTGTCAGCCTGGCTACAGTGTTGAAAAGAAACCTTGGCTTGTTCTTATTTTCTGCTATTAGTGATGAGAAATAGTCTGATCTTGCATTTCTGAGGGCCTTCCTTTACATTTTCAGACTGTCTTGCCAATCTAAACAAGATTCTTCCAGTTTGGTGGAACGCCATTTACTTTAACATTTTTGAGAGATTTATTTCAATTTTTAATTCCTTTGCTTCATCATCTTCTTTTTGAGAGGAGCAACAGAGTCTAAAGTTGTCTGTAGGCAGCTCGTGGCACCATCTACAATTTATCAATTTGGGAGGGACTAAAGTTAACACAAAGGTCCTTTGGTATATTAAGGGATTAACGGAATTAAATTAAATGCCGTTGAAGTATCTTCCTTAAATTTAGCTATAGCACTGTCCGGCATCTAGTGTAGAAACTTTTATTTACTTCCGTCATATAGTCAGGTAGTAAAAATTCAAAATTTATTAGAGAATGGGCTGATAAAAAAGGATTTTGCGGTAATACTATTAAAATCTTCAATTTTGATGCCATATGTCAACACAAGGTTGGGGGTGTGGTTAAAACAATAAGTGGCCTTATGCACACTGAATCTAGTTGAAAGCAGTACTAAGGCTATTGTTGGCAACGTCCACATCGACATCGACATTCAAATCACCTACAATAAGTACTTTGTCTGATTTAAGGACTACACCTGGGTAAAAACTCTGAGAATTCAGAATCTGGTCCTGGAGCTGAGTAAATAACAACAAATCTAATTGGATGTAATGTTTTCCATGATGGATGTCATTAAAAGAAGATTAAGAACAAGGCTTTCAAAAGAGTTCTAATTTAGTATAGATTTAGGATTAATTGAAAAGCTTGAATCAAAAATGGCTGCAACCCACCCTCGGCCTGAGCCTCCAGGAATTTAAGTATTATTATGACTAGGAGGAGTGGCTTCATTTAGACTAACATATTCTTCATGGACCAGCCATGTTTCAGTAAGACACAAGATCAATTTGATTATCTGATATCAGATGGTTTACTAGTACTGCAGGTGGCCTGAGTGAGGGATGACTTGTCCTCCTTCCACTCGTTGAGATGACTCTCCAGCTGCTGTTCAAACTTTTTTTCAAGAGCAGCCATGAGGTCCTTGTTGTTCTGGTCCTGAATCTCCAGCTGGGCTCTATGGGAAGCCTGGGATATTTCCAGTATTGTCTTTCCATCCTCCTGTTTTTGGAGAGTTTCCTCCATCTTGGTCAATTTATCCTGCAGTTCCTGAGCTTGAGCCCTCTCCATCTCCAGATAACTCTCCAACGTCACGTTGGTGGTCTTACTTACCTTGCACATCTGTCTCTCTTTACAAAGTGCCATCTTCTGAGTCTCTACTTCCTTTTTCAGGGCCTGCTTCTTTCTCTTCATCTGCTCCAATTCGACTTTCAGGTCTTTGCTAACGAAGTACTGAAGGTCCAGATCTTTTAGGGCTTTTTGCAGCCTGTTGCTGATTTTTCCCATCTCGGATTTCAGATGCTCTGTTTCCCTGGGTGCGGATGGGACAAGTTGAGCCAGAGCCTCATCCAGTTGGGCTCTATGGGAAGCCTGGGATCTTTCCAGTGTCTCCTTTGCCTCCTCCTCCTGTTTTCGGAGAGCTTCCTTCATCTTGCTCATTTATCCTGCAGCTCCTGAGCTTAAGCCCTCTCGAAATTCAAATAGCTCTCCAACTCCAGGTTGTTCTTAGCAACAGCGAGTGTCTGTCTCTCCTTACTAAGCTCAATCTTCTGAGTCTCCACTTCCTTTTTCAGGCCCTGCTTCTCTCCCTTCATCTGTTCTAATTTGACTTTCAGGTCTTGAGTAATGAAGGTTTGCAGGTCCAGATCTTTTAGGGCTTTTCGCAGGCTGTTGCTTATTTTTCCCATCCAAGATTTCAGATGCTCTGTTTCCCTTGGTGGGGAGGGGACACGTTGAGCCAGAGCCTCATCCAGCTGGGCTCTATGGGAAGCCTGGGATCTTTCCAGTACCTCCTTCGCCGCCGCCTCCTTCTGTTCTCGGAGAGCTTCCTCCAGCTTGCTCAATTTACCCTGAAGCTCCTGAGCTTGAGCCCTCTCCATCTCCAGAAACCTCTCCAACCTCACGTTGGTGGTCTTACTTACCTTGAGCATCTGTCTCTCCTTACAAAGCTCCATCTTCTGTGTCTCAACCTCCTCTTTCAGGGCCTCCGCCTCTGCCTTCATCTGCTCCAATTCAACTTCCAGGTCTTGATTAACAAAGGTCTGCAGGTCCAGATCTTTTTGGGCTTTTTCGCAGCCTGTTGCTGGTTTTGACGGGCAAGGATTTCAGATGCTCTGTTTCGCTGGTTGAGGAGGGGACACATTCAGCAAGCTGAACTTTCAAGTCTCATATCTCCCTCTGCATCATCTCTGTGTCATGGCCCCAACTGCTGCCCTCTTTCTGTTGTTGGAGCTGATCCAGGAGACTGGTTAGTAAGTCCTCTCGGATGATCAGGTGAACTCTCCCCTCAGATTCACAATGGGTGAGCGTCGTCTCGCTCACCTTCAGCTCACACCGTACTTGTTCTTCAAGTGAACTGAGATAGAAATTAATTTGCGGTTCAGTTTCTCCGGAGTTGAATTCAATGTTTTCCAGTGTTATTTCTCCTGTTGTAATGTGCACCTTTGGATTGTCACAGTCAAACTTTCTCTGATACAAATCGAAGTGAGACTTCAAGTTGGGTTCCACCATTCATAGTGTGTTATGACAACAACATGTATTTATATGTTTTCAATCAAAATGGTTATTGATTCTATTCCATTCTTGCTGTGATTCTATTGTTGCATGGGGCACCAGTTTTTTTATGTTTGGATATACAATATGAATGTAGGGATTTCTGATGATTCCTAAAATATGGCAAAGAAAGAACACTTTACAGAATATGGAAGGGGAAAAAGATAGATGTCTTTGCACAAGAGTGGTAAACAAAAGTACGCGCCAGTTGGGAAGTCATTTTCTCTTACTCTAATAACCATGTGCGCTCAGCAACTACATACTATTTAAGATGTACATTTACCACAATAATTGTAAAAGACATGGTGTGCACGACAAATGAAAAGTAAAGTGAAACAAAGCAACACTGCTTTATGCTCCCATAATTCATACAAAAGGCAATGTTTTGACCCTACTGGGTCTTCTTTGCATTGCCAAGATCCAGGACTTAACAAGACAATTTGAACGACGACAACTTCTTAGTCACTCCCCCCACCCCCCTTTCTGCTAAAGCCCAAATGGTCTCCTAAGCCCCTCCCCCCACAAGAAAGGGTGAATGCGTGTGCATGAGCAGTGATTGACAGGCAGTTAGACACCCCCCGGTCCTGATTGGTGCATCTGAACAAGGAGTGATGGATTTTTGCATAATGCACTACAGGCTGTAGGTATTTTTTTTATATATACAATGAGGAAAATAAGTATTTGAACCCCCTGCTATTTTGCAAGCTCTTTGGTCTTGGCCATGTTAGTAGTTGGATTCATACTGATTGTATGGGGTGGACAGGTGACTTTATGCAGCTAACGACCTCAAACAGGTGCATCTAATTTAAGATAATAAATGAAGTGGGGGTGGACATTTTGAAGGCAGATCTAACAGGTCTTTGAGGGTCAGAATTGTAGCTGATAGACATGTGTTCAAATACTTATTTGCAGCTTTATCATACAAATAATTACTTACAAAATCATACATTGTGATTTCTGGATTATTTTTTTTTTAGATTATGTCTCTCACAGTGGACATGCACCTGCATTGACAATTTCAGACCCCTCCATGATTTCTAAGTGGGAGAACTTGCAAAATAGCAGGGTGTTCAAATATTTATTTTTCTCTAAGTTTGGAGGTGTTTAGGGCCCAGCACAGTTTTATCTGAGTAACATCAGAAATTTGTTGGTCATCCATGATTTTATATCATATATGCATGCTTGAAGTTTAACTAACTTACTGGTTTTGTCTAGCTTGATTGATAGATATAATTGGATGTCATCCGCATAACACTTAATTAGTTAATTGAGGTTTTCCTAAAGGGGTTATTTATTTACGTGTATTTATCACACTCTGACCAAAAACCAATTGAATCTAGTAGTGAGTTGAAAGCAATACTAAGGCCATCGTTCTCAACGTCCACATGGCTATTAAAATCACCTACAATGAGTACTTTGTCTGATTTAAGGACCCCCCCCCAGGGAGTGTGCTTTCAAAAGCAGAGAGTGTTGATTGACCTTGATAGAAAACGCTCTCTTTGCCTCCACGGATGTAGCCTACTGCTGCGTAATTAATTTAGTGAGCCTTTATTACCGTAGCAACATACACCGTCGCCTGCACCAACGTTACCGTATAACAACAATAGACACACGCTCCTTGCTTTTTTTATTTCATTTTACTTCCCGTTTCCTGTCATCTTTCCCGGGAATCAAGAAATAGTCCCGTTTCCCAGGATTAAACCCTAATGTCCGCAGACTGCTTCAGACTTGTACCAGTTGCGCAGCCTTGATGTTCGACTACTTTCCTGGAACCACTTGCATGTCCACGCGGCCGGTAAAGGTCCGTGGCGTGTATGTCTCCAGCGCCTCCACCTGCAGGGTTGTCAAATGTGTGTTTGCCTGGTCTACTCTGTGTAGGTTGTCAGATTTAATCCGCCTGTCCTCATTGATATAGTGGCCTGTGTCACGTAGCTCCCCGTTGTGAACAGTGTCCAGCGGAGAGCCCATAGACGAAAGCCACAAACTTAGCAAAAAAAATAAACGCAACATGCTTGTGCAAAGTTAGTAGCAGTTAAGAAAATTAACTATTCTTCTTTTGTCTTGCGAAAACGTTTAATAATTTTGTTTTTATCATATTATTTTTATATTAATCTGTCAATTCTTATTGTTGGTCGATTGTTAATCATTAACATCCCTACCTGGGTCAGGACAGCCTATTCAAATAACATATTACTGTGTCTATTACTTATAGATATTTGATTAAATAAGTGCATAAAACTAGCTTTGTCTTCACTGCAATGATTCTCACATTTTATCTTTCCTTACGGTCTTCTATTCTTTTCCAGGGTGGAAAGAAGGGGAAGAAGGCAGCAGGGGAGAAAGGCAAAGGAGGGAAAGGAGCCGGTCGGCTAAATGGCCACCACCAGGAGAATGGCATGGAAAACATGATGCTGTTTGAGGTGGTGAGGCTGGGCAGGAGTGCAATGCAGGTAAGAATGGCAAGCTGTTTGAGATGGTCGCACTGTAAAAATCTGTATCTCAGTAAGATGGAAAACTAATGTCCTAAATTAATCCTTAATTGATTTCTGAGTTTTACATTTGTCCATCCTTCTTTTGCTCTAGTCTGTCGTTGATGACTGGATTGAGTCTTACAAACATGACAGAGATGTTGCGCTACTAGATCTCATCAATTTCTTCATCCAGTGCTCGGGATGTAAAGGTACGTGTGTCTGTTTTTAATTTATCCTCCTCCATGATTAGCCCTTTTTAAACACATTGAGCAAAGCATTTGAATCTGTGCGTCCTACAGACATAGTTGGTACTGTCTTCTCCTTGAGTTGTTCTACTTCATGTTGTGTCAAATTATTTTCTGTCCAACTCCTCTGTTTATCAGGTGTTGTCAGTGGAGAAATGTTTCGCAACATGCAGAACTCTGAGATCATTCGACGAATGACAGAGGAATTTGATGAGGTAACTTCACTTTATCATTACCACAAATCTTGCTAAATGTCATTACAGATTAAATATCAAATTGTTTGGTTTGCCAAGAACAAAAGAACTTGCTAACTTTTGCAGGATAGACAACAGTTTTGTTGTCATGTTGTGTCATTTTATTTACTGATGTTCTTACTTCTGTGGCCTTTGTAGGACAGTGGGGACTACCCTCTAACCATAGCAGGACCCCAGTGGAAAAAGTTTAAATCAAGCTTTTGTGAATTCATTTCGGTGCTAGTGCGCCAGTGTCAATACAGTATCATCTATGATGAGTACATGATGGACACAGTCATCTCCCTTCTCACTGGACTGTCAGACTCCCAAGTCCGAGCCTTCAGACACACCTCAACACTGGCAGGTAAGATCTATCATGTCTGCATTTGTGTGTGTTGGGTACATTTGAACTGTACTTATGTACTGGCTTATCAAAAAATCATTTTCTGTAGTGTATAAGAAAATTATATATATATTATAACTACTGATGATGCCACTAAACACTCATGGCACTCACAGGTGTTAGGGCACATACAGATGATATTTTATCCAGGGGTTAGTTTATGTTGCACATCCTTGACACCATAGACAATAAAGTGTCCAGTTAACTCGCAAACTTGGAGTTGTAAGAAAATACTACATTAAATGGTCAGTGTAATGTGTGCAATGTTCTTATTTCTTGATGTTACTTGTGTTTTTGGCAGCCATGAAGCTGATGACAGCCCTGGTGAATGTAGCTCTGAATTTAAGCATCAACATGGACAACACTCAGCGACAGTATGAGGCAGAGAGGAATAAGATAGTGGCCAAAAGGGCTAATGACAGACTGGAGCTGCTTCTGCAGAAACGCAAAGAGGTAAGGGGGGTCCACATGGCAATTTGCAGCCCTTGTTTTAAAAGAACCTTTACCTAAGCACATGCCTTTTTGTATTTAGACAAAGGTTGCGTCCCAAATTCCATGCTTACATGATATTTAGTAGGCTAAAACAGTATGTGAAATTCAATATGTCAGAAGTCTTGGTATAAAACCAGTAGTAAGTGAATTGCATACTATTTCAAGGGAAATCGTACAGTGTGCAAACACTGAACACTGCGCCGGCAAAAGTATCCCACAATGCAATGTAAACGGATACAAACGGACAACCACCAAGGCAGCTCTGTAATGTCAAAACTACTACTTTAACATTTCTACATAATTTATAATATGTCATTTTGTCACCTGCAACTGTTGGTGTAGATGCTTTCCTTTTTTATAGTAATTTAAGCGTGATCTGATAATGCCGCTAGAGTGGAGGTCCGCAGAGGTTACCAAGAGGGGGTCCAGTAAGGGGGGCTCCCTGGAAAGGATGTGGAAAATTACATCCTGGTGCATTTGAAAAGATAAACACTACTGTTTATTAACATAAAGTGTGTTGAACGATAGCATAGCTGTTCAGTATGTAGATAATAGAAAGCGATTTCAGACGCAATCATACCTACTTATTGGATAATTCAAATTCTAACTGGTTTAGGCAAAAAACACGCCTGACTGTTTCCACAGATATGAAGAGTGGCTGTTTTAGAAAAAGAGGAGTGGGTTGTTTCATGTCTGATTTTACTTGACAACCCATGTTCTTTGATGTTGAGCACCTGAGCTGGAATGATTGCGTATAAACTATTAGCTTTCCCATCTGAGCCTGATGACACAGTTCAATAGTTCTGACATCCTGCAGGAAGCCCTCAGAACCCATCCCCCCTTTTCCTGCCAAACTAGGTAACCTTCAAGTGCGCCAGTGTTTGTCGCCTGCAGGTTTATAATTGTCTGCCGAATTAAATGTCAGCAGTCATCATCTAAGTTAACAAAAGCCTCAACACACACAACATATGGCACAGATCATAGACTGATTTTCTAATCAAAACATCACTCTGACTCATGGCAGCTTTTCTTTTTGTACTCCATTCATGACAACAATTTTACCAGAATTCAATGAGAACTAAACATTGTAATCTAAATTGATGAAAGAAAAACCTTCCTACATGACATTTAAGTAGGATTGTCTATTTATTTGGTTATGTAACAAGCTGATCCCACCGTGCATCCATCTGTTAGTTCACCGTGCAGCCACTCCACAGCATGGTGGTCACCTCTAACTGCAGTATTCTAGTCAGTTAGTCTTCATATTTGACTATATAAATTTGCTCACTCGTGTTTTGTTGTGCTCTTCATTTCAGCTCCAAGAAAATCAGGATGAGATTGAAAATATGATGAATGCAATATTCAAAGGCGTGTTTGTTCACAGATATCGGTATGGCATCTTTTATAAAAAACAATACAAAAATAAGACTTTGATACTGGTTGTTGATGCGGATATAGCAAATAGTATTTCTTTTAACAAATAATGATATCATGTTTTAACAGTGATGCGATAGCAGAAATCAGGGCAATCTGTATAGAAGAGATTGGAGTGTGGATGAAACTCTATAGTGATGCCTTCCTCAACGACAGCTATCTGAAGTATGTGGGATGGACGATGCACGATAAGGTGGGTTACAGGAAGATTTCTTTTAACTTTTTATTTTTTGGGGGGTTAAGATTCTTTAAAGTCCCTAAGCGCCCATGGTCCACTTAGGAGTTTTATTTTCCTGACCAGACATCTTCTCAGGACAGTGTGGGTGTGCCAACACTATAATTGAGTTGAATCTCCCCATTTATCCTGTTAGTTTTGTTGCACCCGTTAGTATAGAAGAAACTGTATTATTAAATGAAGTGATGCCACATAATTCCCAGTTAAACTGTTCACAACATCAGTCTGAGCAGATGTCTTATCAGCCAGAATAAGTGAAAACACCTGTTTGTGCCTTTTAAGAGCCATGCACACCCAATCAATGACTCAATTGTACACTAAGTGTGGCCATAACAATTGAGAACACTTGCTTGAAGCTCTGTTACTCCAGCATTGATTTACAAAATCAAAAAGAAAAACAAAATGCGAGATTTAGGGAGTGTTTTCCGACTTTTTTTCTTTTTAAAGTTATTTCAGTGAGCTATGTGAAAAAGAGGGAAAACTGGTCTATGAAACATGAAATGACTGTTTTCTAATGTTCTATTCCAGCAAGGTGAGGTACGTCTGAAGTGTCTGACAGCTCTGCAGGGACTCTACTACAACAGAGAACTCAATGCAAGACTGGAACTCTTCACCAGTCGCTTCAAGGTCAGCACCATCTGCTGGACAATTTCAACACAGCTCAAACTTTGTTGTTTCACACCTATACAACAGCAAACACTGGGGTTCATGCATTACAGACATATATATTTGTGATTGGACAGACAGAATTTCAGCGTCCTTTTAGCCAAATACTACATTAAATCTGTCATCTCCCTCTCTGCATAGGACCGTATTGTCTCCATGACTCTTGACAAAGAGTATGATGTTGCAGTTCAAGCAATTAAACTACTCACCCTTGTATTGAAGTAAGTGGCTTTTTTTTTTTTGAAGGTATTTAACAAGTACCGTTGTAGTCCCAACTCCATTTGTTTATGTTTTTACACATATCAGTGGGCTGTAATCTGTACATAAAGGGCAAGCCCCTGTACGCTATGGAAAAATTACATGAAGTACATGTGTGATACTGACAACTACTTTGGAAATTCAGGTGACTAAGTCTTTTGTGTTTGTCTCTGCAGTAGTACGGATGAGGTGTTGACGCCTGAGGACTGTGAGAGTGTCTATCACTTGGTCTACTCGGCACACAGGCCTGTCGCCATTGCAGCTGGAGAATTCCTCTTTAAGAAGTATGTAGAATGAGTTCAGGAAATTAAATTTAGAGGCATGTTTGTGGAGTAGGAGAAAGAACAAGGGATTCCCCAATGTTTAGTAGGAATTTAAGGATAAATTAGAATTTAAAGAGTAACATACCCCCTGAAAATAAAGTCTTGCTGACCTCCAGTAGTTTAAGGCTTCACCTTGCTGCAGTGAAATGCAGGTGGACTCCAGGACCTGGTGAAATCGTTGTTAGGTCACACATCTAACCACCTGTGGTCAGAAGTAAAACTATCAACCAGAGAGGGCAGTAAAACACTGTCTGGTATTAAGTTACTCTTTAAACTCTAAAATAGTTTATACGAGACTACAAACTGTAAAAAACCCAAATTCAGTATGTATGTGTGCATGTAAACTTAACTTTGTAGCTTCTGCTTTGTTGTAAGTTTTTTCTCTTGTAGCTCACTCTGACATACTTTTGTGTGATAGCTAACTAATGATTAATGTTCTCAAAGATTGTTCAGCCAGCGAGAACCAGAGGAGGAAGGTGCCCCCAAGAGGAGAGGCAGACAAAGCCCCAACGCCAACCTCATTAAGACCACTGTCTTCTTCTTTCTGGAGAGTGAGGTATGTTATCAGGCGTTGCCATAAATATAGGCTCCATTTTCTGTCTATATTGACGGTATGTAAGCAATTGAGCCATCCGTCCTTATTTATGTTAACATTTTCTCATTAGCTCCATGAGCATGCAGCCTACCTAGTGGACTCTCTTTGGGAATGTGGTGCAGAGCTACTGAAGGACTGGGAGTGTATGATTAGCCTACTCCTAGATGACCCATTGCCAGGAGAGGAAGGTATGGTGCTTGTTTCTTGCAAACCTATGTCAACTGTATGTGGTCCAGAGCAAACCTATGTCAACTGTATGTGGTCCAGAGCACAAACAGGATACAGATCATAATGATTGTTTTGTGTTTTTTGCAGCTCTTACAGACAGACAAGAGACAGCCTTGATTGAAATCATGCTGTGCACTGTACGCCAGGCCGCTGAATGCCACCCACCTGTAGGAAGGGGCACAGGAAAGAGGGTAAGAGGGACTAACACACTTTAAAAGATTGTAATTCCAATAATGTTCCTAACATGGACTGAACTGTCCCAGGATTCCCATGATGACAATTGAGCATTGATAACTTGCTCACTTCAAATTAATTAGAAATAGCTTGATCGAAAGAGGAAAAAAATGTTAAACGATAGACATTTTGCACACAACATTGCAAACTAGTTGTGAGGACAAGCATCTAACTTGCAACATCTGTGATCAGGTGATGACGGCTAAGGAGAAGAAGACTCAGCTGGATGACAGAACCAGAATGACAGAGCTGTTTGCTGTGGCTTTGCCCCCTCTACTGGCCAAGGTTTGTAACATGTTCTCAACAAGCACTCCTCTTAAGGGCTGTTGGCTTCCAGTGTGCGTTTCTCATTCAGCAAATAAAATGTTAAATGTTTGTTCTACAGTACGCTGTGGATGCAGAGAAGGTGACTAACTTGTTGCAGCTGCCTCAGTACTTTGACCTGGAAATTTATACCACAGGTCGTCTAGAGAAGGTAAGACCCACATTGGACACTACCAATCAAGTTAGGAAATATTGGTTCATAGCTTCCTCATTGACTGTTATCACACAAAATATGTGACTCTTTCTCTCTAATTCAGCACCTGGAATCCCTGCTGCGTCAGATCAGGGAAATTGTGGAGAAGCACACAGACACTGAAGTTTTGGAGGTCTGCTCCAAGACTTACCATGCCCTCTGCAATGAGGAGTTCACAATCTTTAACAGGGTGGACATTGCTCGCTCACAGCTGCTAGATGAGCTGGTGGACAAGTTCAACAGGCTACTGGAGGATTTTTTACAAGAGGTACAGTGACAGGATGCACATATCAGTGCTCCTAAACATGGATTTTACTCATTGCTATTTTGTAAAAGTGGGCCTAATCCTCTTGCAGCCAACAACTCTACCACTCAATATTATTATTGCCATGTTTGCCTTTTGATATTTATTGTTGCCTAGACATTTCTTGTGACTGACTCCTTACATAATCACATACATTCTTATTCTAAATTCTTTATTCACCTGCAAATAAGACTTTCAATCTCAAACACTGATGAATTGATTTGATTTCAAAAGTTGTGATGCAGTGTGCCTCCAGTATTTTTGGCTACATTTTTCTAAATATTTAAAACCCACCTTCCTGGGATGACATACTGTGTATGCGAAACCGTTTAAGAAAACCTTACCCGCGAAGAAGTTCCTCAGATATATTTCCATTTTATCTGAAGAACCTACAAAATTGCATTTGTATCCGTTCTAGATGGTTCAATCTTTATGTGACGAGTAAACCTCTCGAGCCATACAATTTAACACGGTTGCAACATTTTTCATTCCAGGGTGAAGAGGCTGATGAAGATGATGCTTATCAGGTTTTGTCAACTCTAAAGAGGATCACAGCTTTTCACAAGTATGAAATGTATTCTTCGTGGAATACCTGTTTCCTCATACCCTTCCCTCTTTAACGTCTCCTGTGCCCTCTACACTTTGCCAACCTGTGATTCTGTGCACATTTGTCAGAAACTGGCTGACTCTTTCTCAAATCTGTTGCAGTGCACATGACCTGTCGGGGTGGGACCTGTTTACCAGCAACTTCAAGCTGCTCAACACAGGCATAGAGAATGGAGACATGCCTGAGCAGGTTATTAAATATACACCTGCACCAAGTGAACTTATTTGACTCCAACAAATTGTCAACTTTTGTAACAATTTATTATTTTTAACCCATGTGGGGATTATTGTTTTTGTTTCTGGTGAGCAGATAGTCATCCATTCGCTGCAGTGTACCCACTATGTGATCCTGTGGCACCTAGCCAAGACATCTGAGGGTGGCTCCAGAAAGGTGAGGTCTTCTAAAGCCAACTTCATCTGTCCTTTTCTGTACTGTTTTCAAGAGAATTGAATGGGTGCAAATAAATTAAATAGGTGTAATTAAATGGTGTAAAAAGTGTTTTTATTTTTATTTTATCAGGATGACATGGTGACCCTGAGGAAGCAGATGAGGGCTTTCTGTATGATGTGTCAGCGCTACCTCACCAATGTCAACACAGCCGTCAAAGAACAGGTGACACAGATGCATGAACAACAAATGTTCGCATTTAGTAGTAAAATCTCCTTAAAAACAAGACAAGAACATTATAGTAGTATAAAATGGGAATCATGAACAGTTGGATCAGGTGATAAAATCTTCTAAACTCTTCAGAGAGGGTATGGCTGCCATTCAGTTTAGCTGCAGTGGATGTTTTGGCAACAAAGTGCTAATAACAAGGGTAGCTTCAAGTGACTTCAATACAAACCCTCCATTTGCCTTGTTCATATGTCATGAAAAAGTCCTTGTTACTACTTGTTAACAAAGCCTTCTATGCCTTACAACTGATGTAAGAAGTAAGATTTTCACAAAACTTTCACAAAGGGGATTAAAACCTTGTTAAAACCTAATTTCGCAAGGAGTCCTTTTGTTTTGCACTTATGCACACTGAGTTGTTTCTCTCTCTCTCTCTCTCCTCGGACAGGCATTCACCATCCTATGTGATCTCCTGCTCATCTTTAGCCACCAGATGGTGTCCGGAGGCAGGGAACACCTGGAGCCTCTGGTCTATTCTCCAGAGGACTCGCTGCAGTCTGAACTGCTCTCTTTCATCTTGAATCATGTCTTCATAGACCAGGATGATGACACAAATAGCACAGGTACAAATGCAAATGTTCAATTCTAGCAACTCATTTACTTTCTTGCTCCAATAGGCAAGGAGAGCAAGTGAAAGGATGGTATTTCAAGTTGGCCAATTTACGTCTTGTGGAACTTGTCTTTTTCTTTCTCCCTCCAATCATCTCAGATGGGCAACAGGATGATGAGGCAGTAAAGATTGAAGCTCTGCACAAGAGGAGAAACCTCCTTGCTGCCTACTGTAAACTGATCATCTACTGTGTGGTAGACATGAAGACGGGAGCTGACATCTTTAAACAGTACATGAGGGTAAGTTAAACTTAACTAAATTAACTGCAGGAGCAACAAAAGATTTTTACCAGACACATCTGCTGTTGCAGGAATTAATGCATTGTCTATCTTACCATTATACATGTAAATAAGCTTAATTATGCAAGTAATTGTTCATGTCCCTGTAATATTGTCTTTCCAGTATTATAATGACTATGGTGACATCATCAAGGAGACTATGAGTAAGACTCGGCAAATCGACAAAATTCAATGTGCCAAGACACTCATCCTCAGTCTGCAGCAGGTCAGTGTACACACTTTTTTGTTTTAGTAGTTCTGACCTTCTCTTCCTTTGTCCCATTTTTAAGAGATTGTTAATCTAATGTTTCATTTATCTCTTCTTGCTAGTTGTTCAATGAAATGCTGTCTGAATTGGGTCATGGGTTTGATCGCTCCTCCTCTTCATTCTGTGGAATCAAAGAGTTGGCCCGACGTTTTTCTCTAACCTTCGGTCTCGACCAAGTCAAAACAAGGGATGCTATCGCTATGCTGCACAAGTAAGGCTTCATTCAACTCTTACTACATTGCATTGCTCTTTTTACATTTTTTGGCCTTGCATCTGGGAACGGTCATGTTAGACAAATTGCTCCTTGAATACTGTGTTTCCTCTTGCCATGTTGTTTTTTTCTCGGGATTTTGGATAGGCTTAAGTGGTACAATGTTGCAGTTTTGCCTATTCCCATCATTTACATGTTTTTCTTAGTATAAAAATATCAGGCTGTTTAAACACAAGGAGAGCAACAGTGCTATAAACAAACTGGTCTGTTGCATGCTTTAAGGAACCCACTTATTAATCCAAAGAGCTGCATATGTGTTCTCTGTGCTCTTGTGTAGCAAAATGTGTAATCCTTAATTTGTAACAACAATATTTTATGTGGTTAGATCATGTATTTCCCACCAGGGTGTGTAAACATTAACTAATGACAAACTAAGAATATATTTTTAATGTAATTTTGACCTTTAATAAATGATACATGTTTCTTTTTAGCAGCAATGGCAAATTTAGTGTTTAAAACCATAGAGAGGATGGCAAGCAATCTTCTCTATGGTTTTGTTTCTCTCATGTGGATTATTAGATTATAATCTGTCAGGTTCCAGGAAATCCGATGGATGCACATTCGCTATGCTAGCTTGGGTATCCCCTACACTTGTGCAACATATGTGTGCACTGTGTAATGGGATATGCCAGATGTGCGACAAGCGTTTAAGTAACTAAAGACAGACTAAAGAATCTGCTTTGTTTCCATCTAGTATTTAAAATGTTAAATATTCTAAAGAGATGTAGCACAGCATTCATTACATTATAGCACAATGTGACATGAAACTGTCAATGGAAACAGACAGAGAGGCAGGGTGGGCCTGTACGTGTAAGAACTATAGAGATTAGTGCGAAATGCTTTAAACTACTAGGATTTGCTTTGAAGAAAGTGAACAAGATGGATAACTTGATTAACTGTCTTGTATTAAATGGAGATAACAGGACTTGTGTTTCTTGGTTTTGGAGATTTTTTAACACGCTTTTATTCTTTTTCTGAGACACACAATAAAATGTTTGAAAAGTAGTCAAATTAAAAGTAGTATTTGTAATTAAAAAAAAAATACATGGCTGAAAGCAGCTTTCCTTTTAAGGAAATAATAAAAAGTAGTTACTTTTATGTTTAATGTCCATGAAACCACTTCTGCTCACAGTGTTATTCTTCCTCTCTGTCTCTGTGCGTCTCTCAGGGATGGTATCGAGTTTGCATTTAAGGATCCTAGTACCCATGGAGAGGGAGGCCCTCCCCTTAACCTGGCTTTCTTGGACATCCTCAGCGAGTTCTCCTCCAAGCTTATGAGACAAGACAAGAGGACTGTGTAAGTTTTTTTTTTTTTTCTGCTAAGCTAACGGGTGGGAGGCTTTAGTGTAACAGGTGTTTGTGACAACTGGTGCAACTGGTGTCTCTGTGGCATGGTTGATGTGAGGCTTTTTTCCCCTTATTTTTTTAACCCCCAGTTGGAATGTGCACCTGGTTGTGTGTAAAGATGCATGAGTTTATTCATCTCGTCTATGTGACCACCATCTTCTCCTCAGCCACATGTACCTGGAGCGCTTCATGACGTTCCAGATGGCACTGCAGCGAGAGGACTGCTGGCTCCCCCTCATCTCCTACAGGAATTCCTTGCAGGCTGGGGGTGATGACGATACCATGTCAGTGATGAGTGGCTACTCCAGCAGAGGCTCCTCCATCCGCTCCAAGAAGATCAAGCCTCCTGCTGCTACAGCTGGAACTTCAGCAGCCAAGAGGAAGCTGCCAGAAGGTATTGCAATCAACTAAGCAATCAACAAAATCATTAATAGTGGGGTTAATAATGGGAGGTCAAAAACACAAACATTTTGTGCAGGCAGCTGCATAATTGTTTAAAACTGAACACTGGCGTTTTTCTGTACTATAAACAACAATCAATTGAAACTCAACAAATACACTGAAAATAGGTCTTCATGAGAACAACACGCATTACATTTTAACCCAGCCCATCAGTGATGTTACAAAAGCAGAGTTCGAGCCCAGATTAACCCAAATGCTGCAGCCGGCTGAGCTGATGGTGAGGAGATTAAACAGCATATGGTGGGAGAGAGTCGGAGTCAAAGTGCTCCGTACCAGTCACACAGGGTCACTTCCATGTTGCTGAAGATCTGCTCATCACCAAGGATGTCTCTTAATTGTTAAATGTAAAAATTAATTCCATCGACAAGGAAGTAAAATGTAGTGCTTGCTGGCAATATTAACCATTTAGATTATGGATTATTCCTGGCATAGTCTTTATAACTATAAATCCCAAATTCCATGTTCTGTGTAAGAACAGCCCTACAGTACAGTGTAGTGTACAGTCATTTCCATCTAGTTCTCTTGTCCTATGAGAATATCCCAAATGTGGATTTGGAAATACTATGCCAACATCCTAACTTTAAAGGTCTTCAAACTGGACAATTTATGGCTGGTTTTGGCAAACTACTCGGTAACAGTCCTACATTTGTTCACACTTTGTTTTGAAGCTCAACGTTGTTTTAAGGTAGGTTAGGGACTTGACAGGAAGTGTTATAACTTAAAACAAGATTGGTCACTTTGGACCTTCCTTTCCAGAGGAGAGCAGCAGCAGCAGCGAGGTGTGGCAGCAGAGCATGCAGACCCCAGTTATGTTGCCGTCCCCCCACCTCACCTCCACTGCCATGCGAGACCCTAAGAGGGGCCGTGATGACAGCTTCATGGGGGTGTACCCCCTCCCCCACGACCAGCAGCAGCCCCACCAACACCCGCAGCACCATCAACAGACGCCTCAGCACCACCAAACACCTATGGATTACAAGTATGTATGGCTCACTGTTGCATTCCTGAGGTATAAAGCAGCAGTCACTTCACAGTCCAGTACAATACACATAACGGGGAGTTTCAGTTCAATAAATACCTAGAGTTTTTACAAAGTTTAATTGAAAACTTCCCTGCATAATATTTTAGTCTTACTCTGTTGTTTTTTTACAACTGTTTTTTTGTAGTTTTAATACATTTTAGTGCAAAATCCAATAAAGAAAATTTTATCCATTACTTATAACCGATTATTATTATTATTAGTGTTCACTCTTGTTTTTAATTTATGCATATAAAACAATTTCCCTTAGATTTCCTTAGGGGGTGTTAATAATATGAATATTTCAATCAATCTTTTAGCTCCATGGTTCACACCAACAAACTTTTAATTGAATTCTTTGCCAATGCATATTCTCCCACAGTCAACATTACCTTTACTCCTCATCGTTTGCTGTGATGCCCCAACATTTCAGAAACCCTTTGATGGTCATTTTTTTAAATTATGTGTTATTTCTTGCATCATAATGCTTCCTTTAACAGGATTTTAAAATGTATCTAGGCCAATATCCAGGTGGATCAGTTAGTCTTTGAGAATGTGGTCAGAGGACTGGAATTTGGGCCAAAATACATTAGGACAGGGTTCAATGAAAGTTCCCATTTGCCTGCAATTAATTTTGAGGGTGCAAAATGTGTGTACTTAACATCCTGCCAAGTGTTGGCCCTACTGGGACAGTGACTGATTAGTTTATTTATCCAACCAGACTTTTCATAGGCGTCAGGCCAGTGGGCTATCTGTATAGTAGTATCTTACATCCTTGTGGCATGTTCAGTCAATTCACCAAACACATGTGGAAAGAAAACCTTGCTAATTAGTGCACCCTTTTTTATTTAGTTCCCAGGTGACGTGGATGCTGGCTCAAAGACAGCAGGAAGAGGCACGCCAGCAGCAGGAGAGAGCCATGAACTACGCCAAGCTCAGGACCAATCTGCAGCATGCTATGTAAGACACACACCTGCACACACACACCTGCATATAGAATTTCCTCTGAAAGTTTCATTAAAGCTTTGTTTCCATATTTGTTTTTATTTATTTTTTCGCAGTCGTCGTGGTACTGGGCTCATGGAGGAAGACGAAGAGCCGATCGTGGAGGATGTGATGATGTCATCTGAGGGACGTATGGATGACCTCAATGAAGGCATGGACTTTGACACAATGGACATTGATCTGGTAAGATCCACATTTAACTGTACTGAATGTTTATTCATTTGTACTTTATTCTTTAAATCAGCAATTTTTTTAAATAGATCTTGCATATACTGCGGCTTCTGGGGAAAGACGACCGCTAACCGATCTTTTACCGATTGGTTTCTGTTCTTGAATGTTTCGACACAAAGCTCCAGGACTTAAGAACTTCATCTCATGATTAAGGCGTTTTACAAATTCCTCTTTACCAGTTGTGATAGTTTAACAAGTTGTTTGTATATCGTTATCCCTTCCAAACTTACAACCCTAACGCCTTCAGTATCCTGCTTGGGTCTCCCTCACCTGCGTCTCTCTGACGATCAAATTACATAACGGGCATCATTTCTTAAGACACCTAGTAAAATTGCTGTTAAGTGGCAAATTAGTTGCTGTTGTTTCTACTAATGTAACATCTGTTCCTAGGATATTAAGGCCAGATGTTGCATCTGGAGACTCATCCTGGTCTGATTTTAAAGTCCCAATACTCGCATGATGCAGCACATTCAATTCTTCTGAGATACTCGGAGGACCAAAATTCCTAACCTCTGATACATCTGCAAAAATCTCCAGAAGCCCTGAAATTCTCAGTAAGCCTAGTTAGTTCTTAGCACTCTTTCCTCCGCCCGCCAGCTGAGAACTAGCAGCCCATAGATCCTGACTGCATGTCAGGCGGACAGCAGCACCATCTTAGGCCCATGTGGAGTCAAACAAAAAACCTTGACTGCCTTAGAAGACCGTGTGGTGGAGATTGGGCTTTAAAAACCCATTTTATGTACTGTGATCTTTTTTTATTTTTATTTTTTTAATCATTTTCTTTTGACTGTTAAATTTAAAGAGCACCAATCAAGTAATTTCTTATCCGTGTTAGGAAAGGCAGCTCAGCACTCATCAATCTGAGCTTTTCTTTGTTTCATGGCCCAGTAGTCTCTGAATGTGTCAGGCCCTTTCAGGGATTTCTTTCCATACAGTTTGATTTTTGTTACAGCTTAATAAGTTTTCATGACTGAGACCATACTATATCCTGATTTTATTACATTTCAGTTATTGGTTTTGCATGCATACTCTGCCTGCATGGGGAATAACCAGTAAGTTGTTCTAAGAAAAGACTGATTGGTTCTAGCATGCAAAAATCAATAAGAAGCAGCTTGTGCTGATCTTTGCATACAACATCAAAATGAGTAAAGAGGACAAGAAGATCATCAAAAAGAATTGTCGGCTGTGGGGAAGGCTATATCTGTTTTTTTCTTTTTGTAAAAACAAGACTGTCAAAGGTGCCTTGCAACTGTCTCTACAACTGGAGGCAACATGACTAATTTATTTGACCGTTTACCACAGAACCATGCATGAGGAGTTTAAAGCTAGAACTAAATTTAATTACAGACAAATGTCTGTTTTGGGTGCTTGCGCTGGTGATGCATTCTATAAGAAAGGATCCAAATGTCATGTTGAATCAGCCATAAAATTGACCTACCCTAGATTTTTTTCTATGTTCACTTCATTAGTTGCGTGGGTTACAAATTCTTTCCAAATTGAGTTGTAGGAGTTTAATGCTGCAAATATCTGCTGACATTTTCTAACTTTTTTTTTGGGGGGGGGGGAATTGAACAAATCTGATTCTGCTGGTAGATTTTTGTTTATTGATTCCGGTTCTTAAAGTAGAATTTGTGTGTTAATTTTGATTGCTATAAATATGCGTGTACTTTTGATTGAAAAACCCCTGACCTGAATCAGAGCCGGGGACACGGAGTATCTGCAGCTACGTGGACAGGCTTCCACTGAGCTAAAACAGCAGTTAACGGGGCACGTTTTAGAGACATTGTGCCTCTTAACAGACACAATGCAACTAAAATGTCTGTACAACATTAACAGGGCCCTTATGTAACAACAATATGCGTTTTCAACTCAAGACATTGTGTTTTGTATTCACCTACCCGGTCTCTGTCCTGCTGGTAGCTAGCTCGCCCTGTTAGCTGTTAGCTGAAGTGTGTTGAGCCAGGCTTCTGTAATCATCAAGCAACAGATCACTGTGGATTTGTAGCTCATCCATTTTGTGTGTAATCGATGTGGTGTTGGGGAGTAAGAAGATTGACAGCGTCGATCTGTGTGCTAGTTCTCTTAGCCGCGCTAGCAGGCCCCGTCGGCAGAAAATCCCTCTTATGTTCTTCGTTACTAAGTTAATAAATGGCAGACTGAGATGTGCATTCTTCTAAGTAAACTGTTAGTTTTTAGAAATGTCTCATGATACATTATCTATACAACTTTTGTTTTTGTTAAAGAAGGAAATTAAAATCGCAATACAAATAGAGTTTGCACCCATGTTTTGTGAAAGAATCAAGTCGGGACAAAAGCACAAAATATCGCTTTACTCAGCATCGTCCAGTGAGAGGAACAGGTCGAGATGTTTTGTAGTGGGAACCAATAAACAGAACCAATCCTTTTTTGTTTTTTTTTAATATTGGCTTTTTGGAAATTAATTCTAACTTGGAACCGGGTTTCGGTTCCCAACCCTAATCGTATGTTATAAATCTATAATATCACAATATTGTTTTTGGAATTTTTAGTATTGCTGTGCCCTAATTTTTAGTATGGGCAAAGATTGTGTAACTTTCCCTGTCTTGACAGACAACCAATGAATATTTTGAGTATCTGCTCTAAAACAACGCCTTTCTCTTCCAGCCACCCTCAAAGAACCGCCGTGAAAGGTCTGAGCTCAAGCCAGACTACTTTGACCCTGCTTCTATCATGGATGAGTCGGTAAGAAGCATCAACACTCACTCCCTCAGATTTTAGTTACCTTGAATGCTTACTACCAAAGACATACTCCAGATTTGTTCTTAGACCATGTTATTAACGGGGGGGGGGGGGGGTCTTGAACACTACAGTAGGCTAAATTCCAATGTTGTTTTCAATTTAAAAAATAAAAACTTTGACAAAGCAAGACAATCCACTTTTTATGTTAAGAGCATTAAATGGAGAACAGATAATGGGACAAAAAGAAACCAAGGGACATTTAGTATAGATAAAAATGTGCGATAAATTGGGAGTTAAATAACTATGACATTAATGCGATTAATCATGATTAAATATTTGAATTGTTTGACAGCACTAATAAATACCAATAAATGCTACTTACTACGTAGACCGGGGGGTGTTTTTGTAGTGACCAGCTGTGAGATTAAGTGACACAGTAAGAGCTAACTCAACTCGTAAATTAGTTTTTCTGGAAGAAAAGAAAAAAGTAAACTGAGTTGGACTTAAATGAGTATAACTCTGTGGAAGTAAAGGGGGAGCAGATGGCTTTCGACCAGTCCCCTTACATGGACCACTAACCCGACAAGCTTGTTGTGTTTGGGGCGCTGTGCAAAACATTTAGACAAGTTCAGCTGACCAGCTGCATGCTCTGCAGCCAAAGCCAACATTTCTTATTGGTGCAAAGCCATCTCTGTTGCCTTTGTAAACACTCTAAATTAGATTTGATTTCAGAATGTACTGCAGGCCTTAACCTCTCGTTCCAACGTGTCCCAACCTTAAGGAACTAGGCCTTGAAATGCAGGGCTCCTCAGACACTGCCTCAGTATAAAGCACTGTAAAATGTGTGTTTTTTTTTATTTCAGCTGTAATAAATCATATTGTCACAAAAATATCACAACAGAAAGCAGTAGCCAAAGCAAACCTGTAGGGTCTAGTTCGATTAGAAACAACATGCAGAACACTTAGCTGCTCAGCTTCTGGCACTCAGATCCGTTCATCCCCCATTTAAACACATTTACAGCAATTACAGTGTAGTACATTGTCACAAAATATCAACAGCATAGATATCAACATGCATACCAATTTCTTTCAAATGAGCTTTCTAACTTTATCACTGGTTATTAATAATATTTTTTTCTTTTTGGGTTTCCTCTAGGTCCTTGGGGTGTCAATGTTTTAAGCTAATATCCAGATGGTTTTGACGCTGGGATAACAGAAGAGGCGCTTTGTATTTAAAGAGAATTTTAGATGCGAAAACAGAAGTGTTTTCTGTAAGAAAAGCAAAAAAAAAAAAAAAAAATCTGGCTTGTGCTCCACGTGGACCAATGACAACCCACACTCAGTGTTGCTTGCTCAGAGAGGACATTGTTTCAAATATTTACTTTTATAATCTTGGGTAAGCTCTTCCTGTTCAGAACTAGTGTAACGGGCCACATCCAAACCTATTAGAAATGAGACATGTATGAAGAGAAATCCATAATAGCTTTTTTTTTCCTGTCCTTTTTTCTTTTCTTTTTTTTTATAAACGGGGATGATTTGGTGTGTTTAACTTAAGATACATTTTTTTGTTTATGTCTAACCCTTTTTACAATTGTAGTAAGTTACCAGGTGTGAAGTAGTAATTTATAAACAGACTGTAGTAGCTTGCTTGTACTGTGTTAGCCAAGTGGATGGAGGTCTTTTTGTTTCTGTGCTCCTTTGTTTTTTCCTCTATCTCTAAAGTTTTGTCCGTGTTGTTGGGCCTGATTCGGGGTCCTGGTAACCACTGGTGGTTAGGATGGTGAGGTGTCACGTAGAATCAGTCATGATCCCTTTATGCTGTGAAGATTCCCAGAGTCCACTGAACGCTCCACACTGTTACGCAGTAAGTCCTAGAGCTTACCCCAAGATTTGGACCACTGCTTAACCTCCATCTACTAGAGAAATGTGTCTTGATGCCCCCCCCCCCTTTAACAATGAGCAGATTTTTTTTTCTCCCAGTAGTGCCACTGTGTGGGCTCTGGCAGATAGCAGCTCGGTCAAAGAATTACACATCTTTTTCTCTTAAAATCCAGCAGCATAATGTTGAAATGGGTATCTCTACATTTTAAATAAAAGTTATATATGAATCGGTGCTGATTTTATATATGTGCTTTTGGTTTTCTTATTTTCAACTTTTCAATCTTAAGTCACAAAGTTTGAGAAATGTAAGTAAAAAAAAAATGAAAGCATGTGAAGCCATGCATCAAGGAAGATTTTTAAATTTGTATTTTTATGTTTTTTTTTTTTTTTTTTTTTGTCTTGATAATGTCTTCAGGTTTCTACCTTTTTTCCTACGTGTAAATTAGTTTGGATAAAACTAATGAAAAGACTTGTGAAATTCAGCTTTAAGGTTTTCTCAACATTAAAAGGTCCTGTCACAAAATACTTAAAGATTTCAAATGTTAAAATTGAAAGGTAGTCATTCAGACAATACTGAAGATGAAAGTTATTCAGCAGCGCTGTGGCAGCTAGACAAAGCTTAGATTTTGACATATTTGTCACACACAAGTTTTAATGAAATGTTTTGTCTACTGAGGTTTTTATTTTGTAGTCATTCCATGCTTAAGCCTTAAACATGCTCGTGAACGTCACCTTCTCTCCCAGTGATCTTCCATGTCAGAGGCGCAGTCATGTTTAAAGGTGGACAATTGGCTTCTTAGAACATGAAACAAGAGGTGGTCAGATGTAATGTGATAAAGTAGATCAACAGCCTATATGTCTTTTGCCTAATTATTTTATGTAAGTAAAAAGAAAATTCTTTAAAGGAAAAAAGTACTGTTTATTGTTTGTTACTTACCACTACATTGGTATAAATTCTTATTAGATCATGTGTATATATACAAAATTTAATTTTTCCCCCCCTTTTGGCCATTTTTGTGTGTGTTTTATTTTTTTTCTGCACTCTTGCCTAAACTCTAAGTTGTTGTCTATTATCCCATCCTCTTTCAGTCACTCTTTTCTGATTTGTACTTGTCTGGAGACAGTAACTTTTAAATAAAAATCAACACATTTCATCTGTGGTACTTTTTACTTTTGACCACAAAAACAAAATGTACTACATCTCGTACTGGGTTTAATCCGATCCAGGCTGCACAGCATCTGTTGTCTTGTTTTGTTTTTTCCTTTGCACATTCTTGCAGTTTTGGGTGAAATATAGTTTAGTTGGTGGCGGCACTTCACTCTATTCACAAGTTGTTCACCTAGTAGGCACAAGGGGGCAGTATAGTCGAAGCTGGACGTCTAATCTCCCCACGATGACGGTGCTAGAACTGTACACGGTGTCGCTCCGTAATCTATGTATCTGTTTTACTTTGGTGAAAAGGCTTTGAATAGTACTCGGGCACTCTGCCTCTTCAGTGCACACATCTCGCTGCACGGGACAGCTTTTACATTTGTGTTGACTGTCAAAAGGCCCGTCTTTGTGAGTGTAATGTCTTGTTCTGCTGAGACAAAGAGCGGCGTAGTTGCTGTAACGATAAAAGTGAGGACATGAGGCAGCAGAAGAAAAGGATAAAAGCAACAGAGACTTCTGTGTTAAGTGCCTGATTAATAAAGAGGAGCTCAGATCAATGCAGGCGTATTAGAATGGGACCTAGCCGAGCGCTCCCCTTCATGTCCAGCCTGTGATACATGAAGAGGCCCATCTATCACTACGTCATCAGAATAATGTGCAGAAAAGCACTCTCCTCGGCAGCCCTGCTTGATTGTCCTCTGAGCTGTCGGCCCTTTCTGTAACACACTGTTAGTTGTGTTCGTGCAGAAAGAGGCCAAAAATAAATTTTGTGTTTAGTTGTCAAACCAGTTTTACGGTGAGGTGCTTTATGTCCACATCTCACGCTTCTGCACTAAAAGTTCTTCCCCTATAATTTTCTTATGATTTGTTTCTGCAGCAGTGCATCTGCTGAGTTAAGTTGTGTTTCTGAGGTCAGGGCTGCTCGGTTTAAATCAAAGCCACAGGGCCTCTCGCTTGTATTTACTCCTGATAACCCAAAGCCTCCACGGGCCCTATCAGTTTAGCTGGTGTGGAGACCTAAAGAGGGTCCAGGAAGCCTGGTAATCAGGATTTAAACATGCAGATTAAACTGCACAAACAGATCTAACAGAATCTCAAACTGATTTAAAATGTACACTAATGCACAATACATAACAGTCAATTTAATCAAATTAATTCAACTGTCAGAAGAGCTGCTGTACAAGGAGGACAAGACTTTTCCAGTATTTTGCAAGAAGATTAAAAGAATTTGAATTCCATGGATTATTCATCACTGAGATTGGTTTTAATCTCTGCTGTTTGGAAGGGCAGAGGGAAGCAGCTGACCCGTGAAAACCTTTTGCCAGGCTGCCTCAGATTAGACCCATGGACACACGCACACAGACTGACATCCAGGCCACCGTCCCTCAAAATGTCTCGTCTTCTAGTGCCTCCATGGTGCACTGCAGTACACCCTATCCTTGACATTTCTGTGCCTTCTCCCAACAATGCGCTGTGCACCCAATAAAATGGAAAGAATGTATCCTGGATTAAAAGGAGACGCTCTGTGGGCCGTAACAGAGATGTCAAGGTGAATGTGGAATGAGAACAGGATCAATGCCCTTCATTATGAGGACCAGGTTTCATGAGACAGGCCAGAACAGGTCAGAGATTCCAGTTTGGAAGCTATGAATAGAGCGCCGTGGGAACCCACTGTCTGCCTCCTGTCGGTTTACTTCGTATTGACACAGCGCTAGAGCAGCTAAAGGTATGCTGAATGAGTGAACGAGTGACAGGGCTATTGTACTCGGAGGACAGAAGCAGGAGGATTAGTCTCTCTTTGACACAGAGGGCTGAGATGGTCCAGTGTGTGGAGGGAATCTGTCATCAGCAGAGCTGCAGGTGGTCCAGAGGTCTGTGCAGCGCCTTCGACCCTGTGAGGCGAGAAAACAAGGCGAGTGTTCATCCAGGAGCAGGCTGATATTTACCCTGAGTTACCCTGCAATCTGATTCTCCACACCTTCTCCCCTCACCTCACGTCTTTGTTGTGGAGTTACTTTCCCTCGTCCCAGTGGGCCTGAGCTCTGCAGCGGGGAAAATAATGCCCCCCCTCTCCCCCTTGCAGGAAGAGGAAACAGTTTCATGGCTTTTCAATTATGGAGGGAAACTGAAAACATGCAAGCCTGTGAGGTAGCACTGTGCCAGACGAGGCCTACATTTCTTCCATTTTTCAAACCCCTTGAAGCTTATTCAAAGGTGACCCGCTGATGACTGAATGCATTTCTGGGCCAAGCCAACTCTGCTAAATCATGAGTCTCTGTAAAGTTTGGATGAGTGTCTTATAAGGGCGTGATGAGACAGGTCTAATAAAGATGACGGAGAGCTCTGCATGTCACCTGCCCCTGCCAGGAAACCCCAGTGATTAACGAGGGCCAGGGCACCTCTGCTAATAGGACTCATCTCTTTAATTGGCTCAATGATATGATATGTGCAATTGGCCCGGGGTTGCTGGTGTGTGTGTGTGTGTGCGTTAAATCTGTGTCCACGTCTGCTGTGCTAAATCCATTTGTGCATGTAGGGGCGGGGCGTGGGGGTGTAATGGGTGTGTCTGTGTGTGTGTGTGTGTGTGTGTGTGTGTGTGTGTGGGCGGTCGTCCATGCATGTGCCTGCGATTAGCTTTCTCACTTCCCTTGTGCGTGGACCCAAGCCAGAGATGAGGTAGGGGAGCCTCATTAGAAAGAGAGCACTTCTATAGCTGGCCAAGATGAAATACCTCACCCAATAATAATATATTCAATCTATTCTTAAGTATTGCATGCGCTGCTAGATAGGGGTTAGGTTATGTAAGAGTGTGACAGTGCCTAGTTTGAATGTGATATGATGATAATTATAAATCCAAGGGAGACGACAGATGGCGGGGTTCTTTAAAGGTTCCGCAGGTATAACTATTACTACTCTTCTGCTGCCAGATCAGTCCCTGGTAAAGTGTGTGGGGGGGGGGGGG
>NC_048416.1:1091901-1095877 GCF_013103735.1 Etheostoma cragini
GGGGGGGGGTGACCCATCACCTCTCACCCCTGACTCCTGGCCAGCACCTGGAGCGGAGGTATTTCCTCATAACACAACTTGTAACAGTTTCCCTCCGATTCACGACGGGTGAACTGAGCTTTTCAGCTCACGGTGTACTGAATACTCCTGAGTGGTTGATAATCACAGTATCTAGAGTACACATCGCGTACAAAAATGTACCAGCCAGCACTGGCACAATGGAACTAAGTAGCCTACATTTGTATAGTACACATTAAAGATATTTGTACTTAAAGGTTTTCTTTTCATGTCACTTTCTACTTCTACTCCGCTACATTCATCTGACAGTTTTAGTTACTAGTTACGTCACATATTAAGATTTTTGCACACAAAACACACTTAGTTTATAAAACCCAGTGTTTTAGTCCAGCTGAAATAAGTAGACCATTGAACACATCATCGTTTCCAGTTTCTCAGTGGGAGGATTTTTCTGCATTGAGTAATGTTTTTCTCATGCTACTTGCATAATTTAACTTCTTCCTCATGTTGTCCTCGGGTCAAATTGACTTGTTTTCCTATATCAATGTTCTTTTTAGCTACCCAAAATAACATGAATGATTCCACCCAGCGCTCTTTGCCAAGTACAGATCTCTACTTTCATTATTTTGGGGCGTCTTTTTCAGTATTATAGCATTTGAAAACAAATGGAAGTGTTTTTGAAATAGTATTGAGTAAAAGTTGACATATTCCAGTCTGTGATTATCATCAACATCCATTCCTTTAATTTTAGTCTAAATAATTCCTAATTTCAGTTTTTCTAACTCAAACATAAGGTATAATTTTTTGGATTGATAATAAATTCCAATAATTACTGTAAAGTTAATAGCATTAAAAACGTCAAAAAATTTAGCATCAAAAGTGATGAAAAAAGGGACGTAAAGTTAAAAGCATCAATAAAAAGCCTCAACAAAAGTGTTGATTTTTAATTTTCAACACAAGGGTTAAGTTACATTTTCAATGCAGGACTTTTACTTAAGTAAAGGATCTTCTTTCACCGCTGCCAGCCAGCTCCCCCGTCCAGACACAGGCTGTATTTGCAGGGACGGGGGGGTGGGGGGTGGTTGACCCAGAGAGAAAGGGAGTGGAGGGCACAGGGAGGAAGGAGGAAACGCAGAGAGGACAGGGAGGGACAGGAGACAGAACGCGAGGTCAGGGTCACAGCTGCGATAAAGAGGTCAGGATGAAAGATGAGAGGAGAATAAACAATCCTCCTAAAAATAGTCGGTAGACCGGTTCATCTGTCAGCGCCGTTGCTTCATCCAGGTGTGAGCAACTTTTTCTCTGGATAACAGACCCGGGATCTGCTGACTTCTCTGCACAAAACTGGGTTAACAATGTAAAGAATGTGTCCGGGGGCCTTAATCCTAACTGCTCTTGTGTTCATAGGCCCTTCACAAACCCAGTCAGTGATTATCTTAACCCCTCCAATAAATATGCCTATAGATGTGCCCCTGACCACTAAACCTCCAGCTCTGACCCTTTACCCCGACTCGAGCCGGTGACCTCCCTTCACTCCGTGTGTCTTCATTTCCCGTGAAGAATTCCTCCTGAGCCGAGCACGGCTGCTTAGAAATCACTTTGAGTGAAGGAATTTCTGCTTTTTTTTGACTGGCCGATTGACAGATTGGAGTGTAAGAGAGCACAAACGCTCAAGGCAAATAAGACAACACACACACACACACACACACATACCCTTGTGACTCCTTCTGCCTATCTTTCATTCTCTGTTTCTCTCCATGCCCCCATTGCTTCTTCCGGTGCCCCTCCTTCCTATATTTATGCCTGCAGAGCCACTTTGTTGTGCTTTTAGTGGCTGGGTTTGTAGATGGAGCAGATGCTGGAGCTGATATTCCCTGATCCTGCAGCAAGCCGAGATAAGAGCAGATTTATGCCAGTGTGAGGGAGCATGGGAGTAATTGCTGAGGCTTTGATGATGCGGCTGAGAGCCCTCGTGTACCCTCGGCTTCTTACTAACAAGGACATCCTCAGATTTAGGAGTGTGTCTCCCTGGGTTTTAAAGTGTGTTTTCTTGGTGTATATCCTTTGGTGCCAAAGGTGTGTTTGTGCAACACTGCGAGCTTTGATGCAATGCTTCCTTTATGGTCTGAATGTGTGTACATTAGCTGGAAGTACCCTTGCGTCTTTGTTTTAAAGGTGTGTCACAGTAACAGCATTACGTGTGTGGGTGTGTGTGTGTGTGTGTGGGTGTGGACAATACACACTTTTATGGCCTGTTTATTTATAGCTGCGCAGACTCACGCTCAGCTGAAAACGACAATGACATAATCAGGATGACAGATAACATTCTGCAGATAAGGTTATCTCCGACGTGTTCTCTGGTTCTAATACGAGCATATTTCCCCAGAAGCAGATGACAGCAACTGCTGCAGGAGATTTGAAATAAAAGCCCATTTTTTAGTTTACTTATTATTTCGCATTCATTACCAAATCCCATTAGTTGTTAATAAAATTCAGCTTAAGTATGCTGTGCAAGTTTCTCTATTGAAGGCATCAATCTTAGTCTTAATATTATAAAGGAAAAATACAACGAACAAATTGTAATTTTAGTACTGATAAGTAGCTTAATGTTTTATGTGTAATGTGTCTTTGCATTTGAAACATGACACAAGAAAAAGAGCTTATGTTTACTAATGATTTCTAGTAATGTCTCCTACGTGTGTCCCTGCGTTAAACGTCACCGGTTCAGTTTCTCATGGTGTAACAACTGAAACGGTTTCAACGACGGGTTTCCACGCAGATTTCTAGTTACGTCAACTAATTTGGGCTCCCATACTTCCTCTTCCAACAGAAATGAAATGAAATGATGAAAGGATCTGTTACGCCCACCTGCCAGGGACATAAAGGCCACGCTGACGGGGTTCTGGGGGCTGCTTTCGTTCAGCTCTCTGATTAGAAGTGGACTCTAAATGGCTCTTTGGCCGAGCGTTGAAGAGAGATGAATCATCTGTTCAGTGTCCCCGAGTGATGATGTCACTAAGGACATGTCCGTGACACCAGGCAGCAACAACGACACGCTGATCCCAGGGGCTTGGAGACTGACCAGACTCTTGACTGGTGCAAGTGGGCTCAGACAGGACAGATACCGTTGTGAGGCACTTATGCACACACACACACACACACACACACACACACACACAATCCAGCACATGCCATAGAACACAGTACACTCCCAAATCTTATCTTTGTGCCTGCCTGGCCCTCGCCCTGGGCCTTCCTGTTTTTCTCAGGGGCCCAGAAGGATTCCAGCTCAATGGAGTCGTGTGAGGCTATTAGCTCTGTTGGGAGAGCCACTTTGAGGAGGATCTACTGTGGAGAAGGGGGTGATAAGTGGAAGATCATTAGAAGCCCCGAGCCGGAGCCAAATAGAATTAGATGACGCACACCACAAGATCACAACACAGGCCGAAATCAGGAAGGACATTGGGAACAAATTAGACGCCAAATCCCCGTGTATCATATCGCAAAAATAACGTCTTCAACACTCAGCTCTGTTTGCTACTTGTCTCAGATCCAGTCCCGCCAAAGAACGCCGGCGTTCAGATCAGGGGGGGAGAGCAATGAGTCAGATCCTCTGCTCCAATTATATCTGCAGTCGGCTTTTAAAGCAAACACACACACACACACACACACACACACACACACAAACACAGAGGCAGAAAGACACACTTTGAAATCCACACTGCATGCAGAGCTGCCAAGAAATACATGTAGCAGTCAGAAAATAACAGACTGGAAAACAGAATCAAACACGCCATGCAAACACACACACACACACACACACTCACACACACACACACACACACACACACACACTCACACACTCACACACTCACACACTCACACACTCTCACACTCTCACACACACCACTTGAACAGGAGTTGTTGACCATCACATAGCCAAGGGACTGTGAAGAAG
>NC_048416.1:1095977-1098729 GCF_013103735.1 Etheostoma cragini
CCCCCCCCCCCCCAGTCTGGAAGCTGAGTGTGACCTAATGTTTGACAGACAAGTAGCCTTGGAGAAAAGACTCATCTATCAGAGGCTTGTAATTCTATTAGAATGGACAGAACACCCCCCCAGGACAGCATTTGGCATATTCTCTCCATCAATTTAGCTCCTCTCTAAACCCTCCCGGCCACGGGCCTACAAAATGCAGTTTAGGCTAACAAATAATCACAGCCAGTTAATAACGCGTGTGTGTGTGTGTGTGTGCGTGCGTGTGTGTGTGCATGCGTGTGTGCGTCCTAACTTTCTACCTATTTTTTTTATCTGGAATTGTTGAGCGCCGAGGTCTTTGATATTAAGCATCAAAGAACAATTTCTCTTTTCAAATTCTGATCTCATCTGAGAGGCTAAAAAAGGTACAATACAGAGAACTGTGCCGAGTTAAGATAGGAGGATCCCAACCAGCTACTAATCAGATTGTGATCAAGATCCCCAGATATTTATATGTAGACAAAGATGGCTACACAAAACATCCATTGTCGTGGCTTGTTATCAGACTTAATTACTGATATGAGAGGAGAAGAGCAGCGAGGAGACGAGAAGAGGTTTTGCTTACATCTCCTGCTGGGATGTTAAATTGAGGAGGACATGTTTAGCGCACATTGTTATTTGTCTGTAATCAGTGCTTTCCTGTCAGTCACGATGGCTGAGATGAGAAAGGGAGAGGAGGTGGAGGGAAGCAAGAGAAGGAGGAAGACGTCTGGACAGCAATCAAGCGTACCACAAACAGGAAGTGGAAGCCTGCGGATGCCCCAGCTTTTGTGTAAATTTACAGCAGCAGGAATCGCTCATACGACAACTTTTCGAGTGTCAGGCTCCCAAAATAGTCCGTGTACATCACACCGTACCAACTGGCCCAGTGGTGGAGTCCGTCCGTGTTGTTTGGGTCGGTTGTGTTTCCTTCACTGAACTCTACTGGGAGTGAGATGGACGGAAAACATGCTGCTTAGTGTGTGTGTGTGTGTCTGTGTCCATGTGCATGTGTGCGCGTGTGTGTTTGTGTGTATGTCTGTGTGTGTGTGTGTGTGTGTGTGTGTCTTTGCATCTGTGTGTCTGTGTGTCTGTGCATTTGTGTGTGTGCGTCTGCGTGTCTGTGTCCATCTGCATGTGTGCATCTGTGTCTGTGTGTGTGTGTGTGTGTGTGTGTGCGTCTAAGTGTCTGTGTCCATGAGCATGTGTGCATCTGTGTGTGTGTGTGTGCGCGTGTGTGTGAGGATGTTGTCTCAGTGGTTAATGGCTGTCCGATATTGATTACAGCTGGAACGTCCAAGTCACATGTTCCTCGGCCTCTCCAGATAACGAGGGTTAACCACTTGACCCCGTGCATGCCAAAGGGGCTCCTCTCATACCTGGATCCGTGGCCCCGGCCGAAGACACACGTCCCACAGCTCCACAGAGGCCGCATCCCTGTGGGCTCCAGCCCGGCCCGTAGATCAGGGCCATGTCACAAAGCCACACCAGAGGGAAACACGCCAGACTTCATTAAGGGCAGATTAAAGCAAGAGGAGGCCATTTTAACTGGGTTTACTTCCCTGTGAGGTTGCTGGGCTGACTACAGGACCGCGGTGATGATGTCATGGTGTCAGTGTTTGTAAAGTGGGAATAGCAGATTGGGGGTTCATCTTGGCAGCAGGGTTTATCTTGGAGTATTAGAGACGACTAACTACTCTCCATTTTAGAGCTGAAACTAATCAGTGGACGATGAAGAGGATAATAGTTTGTTTTGATAATCTTTTTATTTTTTCTCTCTAAATAAGATGATTTCCTGCTCCTCGCTCTTTTATATCTCTATAAACTGAATGTGGTTTAGGTGTGTTTGCAGCATGTCATTCTGTTGGTCCAGCACTGTTGGATTGATTGCCATGACATTTGGTACAGACTTTCATGGTCCCCAGAGGATGCCCCCCCCCCTCACTTTGTTGATCCCCTCATCTCTCCATCAGCCCCCCATGGGGTCGGCACTTTTGTTTTTCAATGAAATATCTCGACAACATTTAGATGGATTACTTTGAAATGTTGGACTCATGGTTCCCAGAAGATGAATCCCCTGGACTTTGATGATCCCCTGATCTTTCCACCAGCGCCCCCATAAGGTCACCATTTTGGCTTTTTAGTAAAATACCTTGACGACTATTGGATGGATTGCCATGAAATTTGGTATAGATGTTCCTGGTTCCCAGACGATGAATCCTCCTGACTTTGGTGATTTCCTCACATGTCTTAGTGTGCCACTGGCTTGATGGTGTTCTAACCCTAACCCTGACCCTTCACTTATTTTGTGAAATATCCCAACATCTACTACAGAAGATAGATTGACACATACCTTCGTACAGCTATTCATGGTTCCCAGATAATAAATCCTTATGGTAACTTTTGCTCTACTGCCATCAGGAAGTTGACATTTGCGGTTTCAAGAGAAATGTCTCAGCAACTATTGGATGGATCGCCATGTAATTTGGTCCACCCATTCATGCCCCCCTTAGGATGACCTGTAATAACTTACCCTTACATGAACAACACTAATGATCTGAATCTTTAGTTTCTACCTGAATTCATTTGAGAGGGTCTGAACAGCGTCCGTGTGAGCTGCTGTGGTATCAGGCTATTTATAGAAGCACTAATCACAGCCACCTATACACATTACCACAATGACCTCATTCCTTGAAAATGTTACTATTTCATAGGTGGCTGTATGAAGGGGGGG
>NC_048416.1:1098739-1102552 GCF_013103735.1 Etheostoma cragini
TGTGACTGAACATGGAAGCTAGGCTCAATACACTCCTTTGTCCTTCCATTCATTACACTGTGTCCTGTTGTGGAAGCTTTTACGGTTATATAGAATAATGTGGAAAGTCTAATATCTGTTACTTTTATCCTCCATTGTCCTCTTGACCTGTATATGTTGATGTGTTGTTATTCTGCCAGTGTACTATTGTAAAAGATGAGTTCTGATTGCTTCTCAAGGCAAATGTCTGTATGGTATTGTACTTGGATGATACTGTGTTTTGGATTCTGCTGCTTCCAGGCTGTGGTTTGATCACACTCTTACAACAACACCACGGTATGTCCACCATCATCGCCCCGACCAGGCGCCATGCTCCTATTGGCCACTCAGCTTTGACCCACAGCTGTGGCACTCGTCAACGTTATACACAGGATGCGTCTCATTGGCTCGCAGCAGATCAGGTCTCTATCTGCGCCCATCTCATTGGCCATCGAGGTATCAGGTATCTCAGAAGTCCCGGCCCTCAGACGGGACATGCCAGCTCTGTGGCAACTGTCCTATGTTTGCTGTTACTATGACAACCCTCTGGCAGTCTTTGCTCCTGAGGATGCAGCAATGGCAAAACTCTAGCATCACTGATAGCATGAATTTCAACTTGACGACTTCTGCAGACGTTCTCTCTTCTCTGGAAACCTCGGAGGTCGGTGCGGTTGAGCCAGAAGCGTTTCCTCTGCTGCAGCCATGGCACCCATGTTGTCCCTGGCTCTCACGTGAAACACACACAAATACAATTCACTCAGATGATTAGAGAGCTGATGTTGAGCTCATTGTTTCACAAAGATGTATGGGCTGCCGAGGCTCAACAGGGTGTAATGAAAAAATAAATAAATCAGGAACCATGAGGCATGCCTTTAAATGTCTCTCATCTTTCCTTTCCAATTACACTAACTCCTCTGCTGTATACCGTGGATTCATTTCATCACAACCATTAGGGGGCGGCATAGATTGAATAACAGCTTCCAAATTAGGAGCAACTACTCTCTCTCTCTCTCTCTCACACACACACACACACAAAGGGGGCACAGACATGGACATGATCAATTATGTGTCAAGCATTTCTTCCTCAATGAATGAATGGCCCAGTGACTATAGGCTACCGACCGTCTATTGTCCATTGACACTGGGGACTAAGTTCTCATGCAGTTCATTATCCCAAAAGGGGACAGCTAGAAAGAGATCCAAAGAGACCATTAATCATCATTTCTTTCAGAGAGTAGAAAATAAAGGACCGAAATAACAGATACTGTAATCTTGGACCGCAAATCCTAAACATTATTGTAGGCTAGATTTGAATAAAATTCAGAATGAGTTACACTGAAAGTTGATCCTAGTTAAGATTCCCTACGCCGATTATTATAGGAATGTTATGGCATACATTTTTAGCCAGGGATCTACATGGAAAAGCAAGTCCTTGGCTTAAAGGGGCCAAAGTTTGTCTCCTGTAGACACTTTTACGCACGCTCCACCAGCCTATCACGCTCGTTTTCCTCACTAAAGCTTTCAGTATGACGAATAACTCCAAAGTCCATTTCAATTTGGGTCGATGGCTTGGGACTAGGTGGTGGGGGGCAAGAGATGTAGGGTCAACCTAATAACGCTCTCCCGAACTCCCTCCCTCCCACTCCTCCACGTCCCCATAAATGCCTTCGCTTCCTGCTTCCAAGTTCGGACAGAGCGCTGTGATTGGCCGCGGCCCGCGGTGTGGGCTGTCCCCCCTGCGCTCCTCTTCGGCTCGGGTTACAGTTGAGCTCGAGCTGCTGCACTTACCGGAGCGCGGAGAGTGTTTTTACTCGGTTCAAAAACTCCACCGGCGTGGAAATGTCGGCGAGCGGATCTAGAGGCACCCCTCGGGCTGAAGACCAGGTCTAACCTCCCCTCGGCACTTTTTGCGTGTCAAACAAGCGTGAGACGTAGAGTTTATTTACGCACCGGCCACGCATCATGTCCCACTCGGACTAGAGGCTTTACCCTGCTGGAGCGCAACACGCACGCGGAACGGCGCTGAGAGCCGGGAGGAATATTTACAATAGAAACCCAAATCCTCCGTGGAGAAGAATAGCAGGGGGAGGAGGAGTGAAAGATAACACTGGAATGAAGTGGACCTCGGGATTCCCAGCGTGCTGCGGAGTTGTGACTGACGGATGAATGTGGTCATCTGTGGGCTATATCCAGCGACAGGTACCGAGACCATCAGGGGAGCCCTGACAAAGACGCGGCGCAGCGCTTCATCAGCAGCCGTATCGCCAAATTGTCCCCCCCCCCCCCACAAAAAAAAAACCTGTGGTTAGATCTGTGTCAGATCGCATCGTGGACTTGTCTCTGACAGAGTAAGAAGGTCGTGAAGGGCTGTTTTTGTCTCAGCCACAGGTCAACCGGGACGGGGTTTGCTCCCAGATCCTATCACAGAACCGGGAGCTTCCTGCTCGTCCTGCGGACACTTCAGTCAAGGACACAGGGGTCTGGGCCGATTTTTAAAAGGTCGGGCAGAAGGACATGTATCTGATATCGAACTCTCATGCTCCCGACTGATCGCTGCTCACCTTCCCACCGGGCGAACCACAGATAGAGGCTCCCGACGCGCTGTCCGACGCTCCGAGTTACCGGCTCACTGTCCGTGCATCGATCAGAATGGCGGGACTCGGTTGTTGGAAGTATTACCTCTGGATCTTTATTTTAATGTGCAGGTCGGCGTTACCTTCTGCCAAATCGCTGGAGACTATAATATGGAGCTCGCAGAATCCCAAGTAAGTCTCCTATTTCATTTGTACAGGCATGCCAAACTCACTGGGTGTGTGTGTGTGTGTGCGTAATGGAGGACTAACATTGCCGGAAAAGTTGCCATTGTGTGCAGGCTGGGTTAAATGTTCTGTTAAATGTAGCAATTATGTGAAAAAAATCACATTGAGTTTGATTTGTCATTCCTGCGTCGCTGTAGAAATGGTGTTCGTTATTTCTCAGTGGGGGATTTCCCAACACCAGAAACACAGTAGGTGCAGGCTTAGACAATATACAGTAGGCCTCACTTAAAACACTATAATAGATGGGTAATTATGGCAATTCATGACAATATTGCATGTCATTCTATTAGCCTACCAGATGGAGGGCAAAGTCTGCTTGGACACTTGAGTTACGACTGTCTCAGAGTTGTTGGAGTTTGTTCACTCCTTCCCTACAGTTTCTTGTAATAGATGTAATTAGCTGAAAATGGATAATGAAAGTCAATGGAAGCATGCCAAGTTTGTCAAGGTGTGGTCCAGTTAACTGGATCGAGGACGCTTACCCTCTCTGGCCGCTCAGGATCCCTGGACTTGGCCTAGTCGGCCTTCTTGTGAGGGCCACACTGCGTCCCGATCCTCCAAGTTTGGATTCAGTTTGCACCACAGAAACGCGTGATAAGATGGTTTCAGATATCAGAGGAACCAAAGGCTTGAAACGAATACAATTGTTCTAAATTGTCCTGGCTTGGATCCAGCCTAAAATCTCCATATTTAAATCAAGGGCAAGTTTCTGAAAAGCATGCATCTGGAGCCAGCCATCTTTCCAAAGAGTCATATTATTCCCAGCAAAACTGGCAAAGTGAGCCCAGACTGCTGATAATAAAACCCGCTCTGGTAACAATTATCACCCACTTAGACTTGACTCTCACATTTGCATGATGTTGGAAAGCATACAAAAGTGGAAAATAAAGTTTAAAAAAAAGCCTTTGGGAATGGTGTGGCGTTAGCAGTTAGGAGCTGACCTTCATCTGAGCTCACTGCACCAAGGGGGGGGGGG
>NC_048416.1:1102562-1119482 GCF_013103735.1 Etheostoma cragini
CAGCTTAGAACCAGAATCCACCCAGTCAAGTGAATCCATGATTTATCCCCCAAAATGTCACATGTCATAGGAGCTCGTTAGTCAATGGTTATGAATATTACTGCCATGTTCATTGGTGTGTGTGTGTGTGTGTGTGTGTGTGGGGCCTGGTTCTAATGGTGAGACTACGGCCCATCAGCTTTTATTTGACTCTGGCTGCAGAGGTAGTGGAACAATGAGCATCATCAGACAGAGATATCACACACACACACACACACACACCTCTTGTCAGTCATGAGTAGACAAATGAAAAAAAAGGGGCGACATTTATTGATTGATGATGTCACCTGCAGGGAATGTCTGAAGGTTACCACCCTGGTTTAGGATTGCGAGTTAGTTTCTCCATCTGTTCCTCCACTCGGCTCCTTGTAAAAAGCCCCACGCCTGACGAATATTTCATAAAGTTCACAGTGGAACAATAATGCACTCTGCAAAGTGTTCTCTCAACCTAATTATCCTGCTGCTCTGCGCTTAGAAAACAATAGACAATTATCTCGCAGTTTGCAGGCTTTGCAATAACAGAAGACAAACCTGTTTTTCTTCTGAAATGTATCTGTCAACAGCGGAGTCTGATAGGCAATAAAAAAGGAAAATGTGTACAGCAATCAGCATCCGTCTTCCCTCTTTGTTGTTTTAAACTCCATCTCTGTGTCTTGGCCTATATTATTTTATAGTGATAACACAGAGAGAGGCCTATAGAAATGTACAGTACACTATCTGGTGACTTATCTAGATTTACGATGTCTTACTTCCTGTTCCCACTTTGGGGAGCACTGCTGCCTCAGCTAATAAATTAATCTGGCCCTCTGCTTGCACACTGTACCACAAACACGCACAATATAACAATACCAGCGCCTCCCTGCAGGCCGTGAGTTATGAGACAAAGTATAGGAAACCAGCAGGTTTGGGCCACAACGGTGTGTATGTGTGTGTGTGTGTGTGTTTATTTTCTCCTTATGTGTGTGCCGGCCCCTCAGTGTTTCTGCTGTTATGGATTTCCATGTGAGGATGCTATCACTCCCGCTCCTGCGTTATCAATAACTGGGGTTGGCTTAATTGATTTCCTCCCAGCGTGCTAGCACAGGCAACATACATCATCTCTGTAGCGCCGTCCGGAAAAAAAGAAGTAGAAGAAGAAACATCCCTGAGTTTCATATCCGCTGCAGGATGTATGAGACCTTTTTGATATTTAATTTGAGGCCGGGTGAGTGAAATGGCGAGGGGGTGAAGGGGGTTGGACGAGCAGCCGTGCAGAAGAAGGCTGGATGTGTCAACGGCTCGGCCGGTAAAGAAGCCTCTAACATTTGATCAGAGCAAATCGGATTAGTTCTCATTTAGCTGAGTGGGATTACGCCCGAAAATGTCACTTTGTTATGACTGATCACGTCCCATCGGTTTGGCTGAAGCACGCACAGCAATGTACAGTCAGTCACACACACACACACACACTCTCACAGTGTGCTAAGGAATTCTGCAGAGATGCCAATTTAATGATAAGCTGACAAGGTTGCTATGAGGGTTCCTGCTCGTCCTCTAACCCTCCTTAGCTAATATTTACCTCACGGCCAGTTTGGAGCAGAGCAGGAGACAAACACAATGATGTGAGAGAGGCAGGGAACACACTCGCCCACCTCTGAAAACAGACATAAGAGCAACAGCCACGGGCTGGCCAGCAGTCTGCTGCACTGATTTTGAACTCCTTGCATTTCGGTCAGGCTTGGAAACAGTTTGCAGACATTTCTCTGCCCTCCTGTGGGGGGGGGGGGGGGGGGGGGGGGGGGGGGGGGGGGGGGGGGGGGGGGGGGGGTTGTAACAGCAAAAGAGGCGTTTTGTTAATAAAAGTCAGCTGAAGCCTGCGTTGCTGTGGGCCTTTGCTCACTCATCTTGTTCTGCTGTCCGTTGACCTCAGCTGCCTGGCTCCCAGTTTAACAGTCGGCTGGTTCGGCTCATAATGTGCGTGCATGGTTTAGAGGTTCACAGAGTTTGATGATGATTAAACTGGATTTGATTACCTCTGGGATATTTGGCAAACGTATGGAAAAAAAAAATTAAAATGATGAGTTTCCAATTTATTGTTAAATACATTTTTAAAAACATCATCATTTCATTAGACTGCTATTAGTGTAATAAGTGCACAGAAGGCCTGATTAAAGTTGAAGAATTGTTTCCATAATTGGAGACTTTTTTTTCTAATTGGTGATTAGTCTAACCTTATCTTTGTTTTTAGAAGCAGATGTTATCGAAGCCGATTTCGTAAAGGTTTGTTCTCAAACACAGAGGAACCTTTGACTCCTGCAAATGAGTGTTCAGAGCCGCTTCCCAGAGCGCACTGCAGCGAGGGCTTCAGCGGGAGCTTGAATAAACAAACTGCAACTGCAACATCGTCAAACTGCCCCAACCTGTTGAACAAGAGTTGGATGAAACTCCCCCCCCCCCTGCTGCTCTCTGCAGCGGGGGTCACTGCTGAGGGGGTTTTGGGTCAAACTTTTTTGAGTCCCTCCTTTCTGACAGGAGGTCCATCAGGACCAGACCCTCTTGCCACCACAACAGTTTTTCCCCCTTATCAACAAGACCCGGACCCGCCGGCCTCTAGCCCCCCCAGTAAGAGCGTTGGCCCCATGTCGGCTGAGCCCTGAAGCGGCCCGGGTTTGAATCCGACCAGTGGCCCTTTGCTGCGTGTCGTCCCCCATCTGTCTCCCCCTTTCATGTCTATCCACTAGAATAAAGGAAGAGGCCTCAAAAAAATAGTCTTAAAAAAAAAAGAGACCCGGACCCAAACCTGACTCCCCCCACACCCCCTCTCTGGCTCTACATGCCTCTGTACTCCCACTGCTGTACTGTTCCTATTTATTAAATCTTATTTTTATTTTTTAGTTAAGACATACTTTGCGTATCTTTATATTGTTATATTGTTAAAAACGTACTGGGTAATAAAACCTTTTCTGATTCCAACTGTTTCTCCCCTGATGCTTGCCCCCTTTACCCCTTTGATACACCTCTCTCCCCGTTTCCCTGAGCCCCCCCCCCATCCCCCTTTAGACTCTGATCGTGTTTCCCTCTGATAAAGATCTCATTACACACCGAGCCTGAGCCCCACTCAGAGAGAAAGAGAGAGGGCTGACCAATAAGAAATACTTCTGGAAAGCAACTGGTCCCCCACGCTGTAAAGGCACCCTGTGTCTCCTCTGAGGACAGCTGCGTTCTCTTTTATGTGCGTCCACTTCTGCGTCGACATGTCTGTTGTTTCAGTGGTGTGTAACGACAGATTCTTTGTTTGGTTATCTTTGTGAGGCACCTGGGCTCAAAAAAAGGGGCTGCAGCGCTTTAGGTTATTTCAAGAAAAAAAAAAGAAAATGCTGTTTTTCCATCATGGTTTCGCTCCAGATGGACTCACTTTATCCGCTGGTGGTTTGGCTGCCACATCACTGCAAACTGATCATTCTGCTTTTTGTGTGTTATTGATGCATTCATTTCTTTATATTCCAGCACTCGTGCAGATGAAACCCGGTCTTGTTTCCCGGCTTTGGGAGCATTTGCAACTCATTTTTGGATTCTTTTTTATGTGCGTGTACGGGATCCCAACTGGTCCTCAGGAACCAGAGTTACAGTTGGTTTCCTTTCAAGACATATTTTAGGGACTGATTCACAACTGGGAAAACAGCTGCATGTAATGAGTCAGTTGGGAGAAGAGCTGAACAGATAAGTTAATAATTCAGTTAAAAAAAAGATAAAAATATTACTATATTACTGTATTACAATCAACCAATATATTGTGATATATTATAATTTCTAGAAACTCAGTTGTGAAACTGTTTCTGACTAAACTAACCAGACAGGAATGTCTCCGTTTCTTTAAGGTTTATCCAGGGGGTTAAAAAGCTGACGCATACGTCCGTACATGTATGCAACAATCCTGTCATACAACCAAAGACAGATACCAAAAAAATAAATAATAATATAATAAAGATAGAAACAGCTCACCCAGTTGTCTCATGGTTTATATTGCCCACAGCATGTGAGATGTCACCTCGTTTCTGTTTTAAATAAGATACTTTTGAATTAATAACTATTGTGTTTTTTTTTCCCCAAGATCTTTGGCTCCAAGAAATTGTCATGTGCATTTTTTATAATGATTTTTTAGACTAGATGACGAATCAGTTACCAATAAAATAACATACAAGCAAATTGATAATGAAAATAATTGTTAGTTAACGCCCTAGAACAGACAATTATCTTAAATATATCATAACCCTGAGAACCAGAGTTTGAAACTACTCGACTCTCACATAGGCGTGTCAAACGTGGGCTTATGTTGTCTGCTCTGAGTCACAGAAAACTATTACAAACTTGTTAAACCTTTGTGCTCCTCAACATAATTGTTTTGGTAATAAAACCACATGAACTGAATTGGGCCAAAACGCAACGTATTGAATACGATGTGGCAATTTCAAGTCCAATTATTTTGTAAAATTGTTTTGTTTTGTTCATTTAAACTGAATTTATGTGTTCATACAATTACAGACTCTTATAAAAGGAACAAGCTCATGGAAGGGAATGAGTTCTTGAGAGTGCACGTCGGTGTGCCATTGTTCTTTGTCCAGCCACAGAGGAGCATTAAGGAAGTGTTAGGAGCGTGCCAGTGTGCCCCGGTGAAAGTGTTGAGGGCCGAGTGGTGGCCGAGTGTGGAGTGGCTGAACAGTGGATGCCTTACAGGCTGTTAGCGACCCGGCTTCATTAGTCGGAGGCCTGGCTGGCAGCAACCAGGAAGTTCCCGTCAG
This sequence comes from Etheostoma cragini, assembly GCF_013103735.1. Lineage (NCBI taxonomy): Eukaryota > Metazoa > Chordata > Actinopteri > Perciformes > Percidae > Etheostoma > Etheostoma cragini. The sequence continues at coordinate 1,107,380 of NC_048416.1, forward strand.
CCCCAGCTCTGCCAAGCAGAGGCACAGGCGCAGGAAAGCTTCTCTTCAGATTTCTTCTTGTCGCCTCGTTTACACTCCAGCTGAATTAAAAAAAATACCGGGATGCAGAGTTACAGGAAGTGGGGGAAAAAGTTGGGCAAAAGCGGGGAAAAGTCTGCCTTTTGTTCGTCATCTTAGTTCTTTTATATAAGAGCAGTTGAAAATAAGGGGGATTAAACAGGAGAGGAAAGGAAGCTAATGTAGAGCGTTGAAACGCAGCCCTGGGCTCAACCGCACATCCTTTCAGTCCGGCAAAGACTCCCAGATTACTTCCATGTGTCAGTGTGAGAGGGAAAGAGAGGGAGAAAAGAAGAAAGGGGGACAGTGAGAGAAAGTTGAGCGATTGAAAAGCAAGCGGGCTTGGATTGGTGGAGATCAGCGGCGGTGTTGGACAGTGGAACGGATCTGTGTGACAGCCATCTCTAAAACCATTACCCCTGCGGCTCCGACTCGGGAACTCGTAACCTCCTCCTCGGGACTGACCTCATAGACTTAACTCTTTCTCAGAGAACCCCTCTGTGCTGGGGAGACGGTCCTCAACAGACGGCAGGCCCAACCAGCGAGCAGGCAACCGTAACAGCCAGCTGCACCATAAGTTCTTAAAGACGCCATGAATTGTCACCGGCATACAGTCAGCATACAGGCAGCGTACAGGCAGCGTACGGGCAGCGTACGGGCAGCGTACAGGCAGCGTACGGGCGGGGTACAGGCGGTGTACAGGCGGCAAACAAGCAGCGTACAGGCAGCGTACAGGCAGCGTACGGGCGGCATACAGGCAGCGTACAGGCAGCGTACAGGCAGCAAACAAGCAGCGTACAGGCAGCGTACAGGCAGCGTACAGGCAGCGTACAGGCAGCGTACAGGCAGCGTACGGGCGGCATACAGGCAGCGTACAGGCAGCGTACAGGCAGCGTACGGGCAGCGTACGGGCGGCATACAGGCAGCGTACAGGCAGCGTACGGGCGGCGTACGGGCGGGGTACAGGCGGTGTACAGGCGGCAAACAAGCAGCGTACAGGCAGCTTACAGGCAGCGTACGGTCAGCGTACAGGCGGCATACAGGCGGGGTACAGGCAGCGTACAGGCAGCGTACAGGCGGCGTACAGGCGGCGTACAGGCAGCGTACAGGCGGCAAACAAGCAGCGTATAGGCGGTGTACAGGCGGCGTACAGGCGGCGTACAGGCGGTGTACAGGCGGTGTACATGCTGCGTACAGGCAGCGTATAGGCGGCGTATATTTTGAGTTTTTGGAACTCCAAAGACTTTTGTGGGGAAGTCTGAGTTTAGTGGGCCAGGGCTTTGTGGAAGGGGATCAGGGATCCCAACAAACAATGTGCTGGGGTAGGACTAAGAGTGCATGTTTATTAATAAGTAAAACTGTCCTAGTTTTGATGAAGAATTTAGGTTATTAAATTATGATGCAAGTGTTGACAACTTTCTCTTCATATCTTTGGTGCTGAAGAACAAAATTACACACACTTCTCAAAGTCTGCTAACTAGTTTTACTAGTAATTGAATGAGCTTTTCCCAGAGCTTTCAATCGCTACATAATTATAATAAAATATATTTGACAAAAAAAATCTCAACTCAAGGTTCAATTGTGAGCTTAAGTAGTAATTTTAAGAGCTTTTTCTGGAACGTTGAACTTACAAAAAGTATATTCGACAAAGGAAATCTCGACACAAGGTCCTCTTACCAACTTTACTGTGATTTTTTTTTCTTGCCTTTTTGGAACTTTTAACATCATCTGCACAATTAGAAAAAACAGGATATATTAGACAAACGATCTTAATTCAATAAATTAATTTCTACTTTAATAGCTGTTGCAAGCCATTTTACAACCTGTTTTGAATGCTTTCAACTCTTTCATTTAAAAGCTACAAAAAGTAAATTAGACAAAGAATCTACTACCTAAAGTTACAGTAGTAGCTTTCAACCCTGTGTACAAAATTATAAAAAATACATTGGACAAACTAACTCAAGGTTCACTTACTAGCTTTACTACTATTTTACTAACTTTTTCTGGAGCTTTCAATCGCATCTATAATGTTAAAAAGTAGAGTAGGTCAAAATAAAAAACCCAATACAAGTCCTTACTAAATATTAATTTCCTAGCTTTATTAGTATTTTTTACGAGCTTTGTTATGGTCTTCTCAGACTCAACTAGCTGAAGAAGACTATGAAATGTGGTCGAAAGGTCTGAAAAAGCGAGTGGTGGCCCTTTTTGATCAAACCTTCCAAGGTCAAAATGAACTCATGGTCTACAAAGAATATATTCTTATGTTCCAAAAAAATTGTAAGTCACTCAAGATAAATACAATATACCATCATTTAAATGTGTCATGGTAACTGTTCAACCACCTACCTGTGGCTCCTTTAAAATAATTAAAGTGAGCTTTAGTTTTGTAACAGATATTAATTTATGCAAGTGGATGAGGCATGGCCATGCCCAACCAGCTCGGAACGTATCATCAATGATCATCATGGAGCGCTTTGTTCACTGTTATGAGTACACTAATGGAGTGACAGTGTAATTGAATGGAGTGGTAGGATAATAGAATGATAGAATGATAAAGTAATGCAATAGTGTGGTAGCGGCCCCCTTTTCCCTAGGGATACCCCATAAGTGTGTCAGTGTGGCAGATGGGCGTTCGGTAACGTCCCCCCCTCCCCCATGTTAATTATAAAGCATCATAATCCATCTATGGCATACAGGGGCAGGACATGGAGATTATTAGGGGGAGCATGGAAATGGCACAGTGTATAATCCTCCGGACTTTACCACTATTAGGCTCCCCAGACACCAAGCAAAAAAACGCTAATTTCTCCAGTAATCTTGTTTAAAAAGTCTCTTTCTTACTCTGTGTGTGTGTAAATGTGTGTCCCACATTTTTAGAGGTAGTTTGATGTATCACTGATTCCCCCCCCCCCCCCCCCCCCCCCCCCCGCCACTTATTTTTTTCCCCCACCATGCCCACAGGCAAGACAGACAGCCCAAAAAGCATTTTTGTGTGTGTGTGTGGGTGTGTGTGTGTGTGTGTGTGTGTGTGTGTGTGTGAGAGAGAGTGTGTGTGTGCATGCATGCCTCCGTTAACCCATTCTGCCAAGTCTTGGTTCAGCCTTTTCTAAGCAAACTCCCAGCATGATCCTGGTCCCCCTTGTGCTGGTGAGAGGAGTTGGAAGAAAAGGCCTATGGGACTCCCGCTGCTCCCAGGCCTGGCCTCGGCCCCTCCGCCCACGAGGGCCGGTCCTGGGATTTGCTGCGCGCCGGGGCTCTGTGTGGCAGCTGTGACTGACGCTTCAATCGCCTCTCCCTGGGACACCCCAGTGCAACCCTGCATTCCCTTTCACACCTCGGAAACGGGGGAAAAAGACAATTACACACATATTCAGCAACCTCCCTCTCCCAGTCTTTCCACAATCCTGCATCTCTGATGTACGGCCATTTACCACATCTATAAAAAACTTCCTAAAGTTTCTGTGTTTAGCAAATGAGTCCTTCTAAACCACTTGTGCATTAGTTTAGATGTCTGGACAGCCTGTCTGCAATTTTATTATGCATTTGCTCTTGTTTATTTAATTTCTTTCCCTGAGTAGTCCTCTCTCTAAGTAAACAGTATAACTCTAGGTAATTCCTTTGCATTTCCCTTGATATTTAGAAAACGTAAGTAATGGAAAAAGATTTAAACCTTAAAATGGAGTTAATGCTATCATGTATGGATTGTCAGTAAATTGAGTTTGTCTCTGGGCTATTGGAGCAGGGACTCGTAAGCCAGCGGGATTTAAGTCTCTTAATTGAATTATTTTGATTGCCGACTTGATTGATGGAGTCAGATGTGGAGCGTTTTCCATGACTTTTTGTCTGACTAATTCTTCTTCCAATAGAGCCATACCAGACAGATACAATAGGAACCTGCAATCAATCACAACTGAGAATTTTGTCTGGAGAAAAAATGTGCCTGCCATCAGGTCCGAATTCCACAAGCCATGCAGACGACGTAAAAACCAACAATGACATCAGATAGTCGAGCACTCTAAAGTCTAATCTTCCCATAATGCCATGCTAAACCCCACGGAGACCCGCGGCAGGGAGAAAGACTTTTTTATGCCCTGGCGCTGCTCCTCCTCCCATGGCCTCTGGCTCTCTCTCTCCCTGTGTGTGTGTGTGTGTGTGTGTGTGTGTGTGTGTCTGTGTCTGTGTGTGTGTCTGTGTGTGTGTGTGTGTGTGTGTCCATGCATGTTGGGAAGAGAAAAAGAATTCAAGAGTGAATGGAGATGTCACTGTCAGACTCTGGCCTCCACATGAATCCGCTCCAGAATGGCCATATTGGCAGCTTGTGTGTGTGTGTGTGTGTGTGTGTGTGTGTGTGTTGAGTGAGAGAGTCTGTCGGGGGTCTGCCGTTTCCCCTCCACGCCGAGTTCCTACGGCCGTGATTGGAGCTCAGCAGGACTCAGGTCTATATTTCATCCTATTCATATGAGGGAGGCCGTTTCATCTCCCACACACATGTTTCCCATCAGATGTGTGTTTATTCTCCCCCATGATGTGCTTGGCCGTGGAAGCCTCTCATCTCCCCGATATTGGAAAAAGGAACGAAGGTCTGCTAAAGCAAACACAATATCCTCAACCTCTCTTCGCCCGCTTTATGAACTATGCATAGAATAAGAAGGGAGGCGTTGCATTGACTCGATTTAATGAGTAACCGTGGTAGCGATTCCTCTTAAGGCTTTGTAATATAATATTTCACACTGTGATTTTAACTTGCTAATCTTAATGTGTGGTGCTCTTTCCATGCTCGGCTGTCTCATCTCCCATTTTTCCCCTGCACTGAAAACTTGGACTACTTTTAGCTATTCTCCTCATCTGTCTGTGCAAGTCCCCCACTGTGAAACATGACAGCCTCAACCTCCACCCCATCAGTCCTCTCTTCTCCTCTTCTGTCTCAGAGATGAAAGCTTTTTCTTTGCAGACAAACCTCTGTGAGTCCTTTCTGCGCGCCGGGCCCAGGCCTGTGTTACTGCTTTTAGTAGCTCTGTTTGCTGCATTTTCTGATTTATTTATACACCTCTGATTGTAGCACCTCGTGCATGACAAGAATCTGAAAGTCAGAACATTGCATGTGCATTATGCTGGCTAAGTCAAATTCCTATTTGAAATATACATGAATGCATGAACCTATTTATTGCTGTGATGCCCCTGTGCATCCGGGAGAGTCTCATTTCCTGTAGTGGCCCTGCTCTGGAATGGAGGGGTGTGATCCTTGATGGCGCCCCACATGCGGCCACCGAATAGAGCCGCCTGGTGCACCTCTAACACAATGGAATGGCAAAGGGAAGGGAAATGATTTGGCTCCTATTGGAGGGGCTGGAGCAGTCGCTTCAAAGCAGTGTGCCCGGCTGAGGCTTTAACCGGCCTTCTCTTTGCATTAGATGTGCGTCCTGTGATGAGCCTTTGAAGGGTGCGGGCAGTTCTGGCTGGAAGATTGGAAATGCATTGCACGGGTGTTGGGGTTCGGCCTCACAAAGAGACTTGCAAGTCAGGGATTGCAGTGCTCCACTCAGAGTTAGGTAGGTTGGACTAAAACGTGTGTCTAAAAAGCAGCAATATGTGTACTCAAACACACACACAAATCACAGCGCAGGGTATTGTGGATGTGTGTGTGTGTGTGTGCAGCTGTGGTTGACAGACTAAGGTTGGAGTGTGCTTTACAGATGGCAGTAATAATGATCAGATAGCCCTTGTAATGGAGACGGCCCAGTTTGTAATGGCTTCCTAAAACAACACATGGAGCGTCTTTACGAGGCCACAATCCGCCCGGTTATCACAGAGCAAACTGTGTGAATGAGAACAGCATCGTGTCAAACAAGCTATTTATTAGCACGCATATCTCTTACACACACACAAACACACACACATTTCATTTTAATACCGACAGCCTGCATCTTGCCCCGCTCTGCTTGTTAAAGGCGAGCGTTATCAGAGGAGACACAGGCTCCTTCTACACCAGTTAGGCAGTCCTCCCCTTTTACATCCACTGTTAATGAGCTTAATGATGTGTGTCTCTACGATTGCATCAGTCAATATGCTGTTCAATATGGGTTTTAAGATCCCACTGACAACTTAAGCATGTCCGCCTGGATAAGATCTCCCATCCAAGGGAGGAAAGAAAGAGCAACTAATTTGTCTTGGATTGGATGGGACATGTGTAGCTGTCTTTTACAATCATGAACTAAGATTGTAAGCAGAGAATAGACCTGTCAGTCAAATCCTGTGATAAGAAGCTGCTTTTAAGACACAGATGGCAGCTGTGTATTAAAAACGTCATGTCCTAGTTAGAGCAGCGCTCTCTTACAGGGAGATCTGTTGTTTGTTCGCTGCCGATAGTATTTTCATCTTTTTTCGTCTTTCTGTTGTGTTACCTTTTGATTTCAGTGCAGGTTTAGTTTCAGTTCAGTTTGTTTCAGAAGCGGTTTATTAGGAGTTTTATTTTACTTTATGTCAGGAGGTGTTTACTATACTGGAGACCTGGGACATTTAGCTTCATGCTTTGTCGGAGAGCCTTAAATTTAATAGTCCTTGTATAGTGATTACAGATGTGCCTGTTTTATTTCTACTCTGCTTTTTTTCACTGCATTTAGCTTATTTCTCACTCCCATTAGGTAGTGCAGATTTTAACACATGCACCGGAGATACATTCTCATTTCCTTAAATTTAATTTTAATGTGCTATTGTTGGTTTTTCCCTCAGTTAACAAAAGTGCAGGCAGAGACCCCCGCGACACCGATAAAAGCTGTTTCTTTTATAAAGCACAGAAGATTTGATTGATCTGTTCCGTGGTCTTGATCCCTGGGCTTGGCTGATTAAACCTATCCATCAGGTTCTCTTATCAGCGCCCTAACAGATCGACTGCAGGACACTGAACTGAAACCCCTGTATTGTTGTTACACGGAAAAAGTCAAAGGCTAAGGACAGGGAGGGGAGAGGTTTGCGCCCCTCTTCAAGGCCTTTTAAACAAAGAAAAAAAATCCCCACTATGTTGTGTTTGTGAGATAAGTATCGTTCATGCAATTGAGTGTGCTGCACTCACACACTTTTTTCGTCGTGCTTATTGCAATAACCTCTGAAGGAGGTCGAACAGTGGCATTGCAGATTTTGACAAGAGTGTTTCCTCTCTAGTGGGAAATCAGAAAGTAATGTTTCCTGTCCGCAGAGATTCAGATCCCCGCCAGTCATGTGACCCTGCCCCCATGTCACAACTCATACAGACATCAGCCAGATAATGACATCTCTTTCACTGACAGGGTGCCATTCACATGCCTCTGCAAGCGCCGACACAAACACTTAGACGTGTGCACGCAGGCCCGCTCCCCGCCCTTATAATTTATTTGAATGATTTGCAAGTCAAATAGCCACAAGACGTGCCTGTTATTTTCTGAAATAAATTGGAGTTTCTCATCTTCCAGGTGACTGTTAAAGCAAATACATCATGGCTGCTAAAACGTGGATGATTACATGTCACTTTGCTCTCATTTATCTGCAAGCATCTATTACCATCATGTTGTCACGTCAATAAAAACAGCACCGGAACAGCCAACAGATGGGCTTTTATTATTCACAGATGTAGGATTTTTGATCAGTTTGTTAAAGATAAAGGCTCTTTTATTTTTTAGAGTATCTTAGACATCTAAAATGACATTGATTTATGATTCTTAACATCCGGAAAACAAACTATTTCACGCATTTCAACATAAACAGACTTTTATGGCAGATAACGATCAAATTGCAGCCTATATGCTGGTTGGTTGGCACTTGACAGCATGTCAAAATTAGATAGTGGAAATTTGCAACTTTCTTTCTTATCAGAAAAAACAATCAAGCTAAGTTTATATAGTCAAAAGATCCTGTTGAAAGTAGATGGTTTATGGAAATCCTGTTGCAGCACGTCCTGCAGAAGCAGGTGTGGACCTGCCAGCTTGCCTACTTGCCGCTAGTGCTTTTTTGGGGGGGCGGGGGGGTGAACACTCCTCAAAACTAGACGGTAGAAGCTGCTTGCGTGGCACATTATTAACCTGGTATCTAGCTAATCTCCTGGCTAATTCATTTAGTCGTTGGAGTACTCCTGTGCATTAATTTCCTCTCCGCACTACCGCTCATGGGATGCAGTATGAGCGTAAACATGGTGATGATTGTGTCATTATTGTGCAGTCAGATGAGTGATATCCCAGAGAGCTGTAGCTGGGTTGTCCAGGCCAGTTGAGGGGGACTGATTAGAATTGCAAATGGCCGCCAAGTGTTGTGTTTATTGTGTGTCTCAATATTGGAGACAATCAGGCGAATCAAAGCCCTCAGCTGGAGAGATGGGACTGAGGCACGGTGGGCCTCTCTGGTTGGCACCATGTCCTCAGTGCTTTCACAGTTCTCCCCCTCCTCCACCTCTCTCCCTTCTTCTCTCTGTTGCCTGAGACTCTCTCGGTCGACTCTGCCGCGGGTATAGGTCCTGAAGTACGTGGACACAGCTGGAGGAAGAGAAGGGGATGCAGAAAGAGTCCCTAAATCCAGTGCTCTCAATCATCTGTAGTAGCCGGTCCTCTCACACAGCTGAGAAATATTAAGCACGCTTTATGATAATGAAAGAGCAGGCGACAGAAATAAATTTCCGAGGCAAAGTGCTGAAGGATTAAAATGTCTTGTACGTTTGCTCATAACACCAACTTGTCATTGATTTCATGGCTTCCTGCATAGTTAGAGACGGAATCATCAGCTTTTCATCAATGGAATTTGGTTATTTTTCTGTCTCTCAGACGTCTGTCTGCGATGAGGTGTATATCAAGTCACATGTCAAGACCTCAGGAATATTCACATATCTGCATGCATATCTGCTGTCAAGCCCTGCAAATGAAACCTTTTGGCAGCGCGCCCTTGTTATGGTTGGGTGACAGACTGTGGTGCAAAGTACCCTAAACATACATTTTCGCCGCAAATCACTCTCGAATTGTTCTTTTGCAACGATTGGCCATCACCCCATTATTGACTCACAGTTTGTACAAGATTTAACGAAATCCATCTGAAAGCCATCCAGTAGTGTTGTGTGAGACAGGAAGCTAGTGTTTTAGCTCACCATGTAATCACGCTTGTCATTCGCACACAGAGAGGCCTATCTTCTCTTGTTTCACTACTGTTGGCTTTTAAAGAATGTGTGTGTGTGTGTGTGTGTGTATATAATGCATACGTATGTGCGATCATGCATGCGTACGTCCCTGTTGGAACACAGGATAATTCATGGGGTACACGCTCCCCTTATAGCACTGCATGACCAGTCACAACAGGCATGTGTGAGGCCCAGGTACGGACATGCACAGCGAGTAATTAAGTATTGCTACAGGGAAATTACTGTAAAAATCCACGTTTTATTGCACCACACACATTCTCTCAAGCTCTCGCCGCTGTAGGCTAAATGAAAAATGCAAGTTAAAAGGAATGTGTTCACTCTCGATGGAAAGCCCTTAGATTTCCTGTGAGTTTTTTTTACCGTGACTTGTGAACGAATTGGAGGCCAGAAGCCATCAGATGCCTTCGTGATACGATCAAATGTCACCAGCCTTAAAAGGCAACAGTCAGTTGCATGTGAGAAGCTGCTGCTCGCAGCCTGTTTAGACAGTGCTGTGTGCCGTTGAGCTTGACGAGCAGTTGATGAGAGATCCTTAGAATTGTGTGTGAGTGAGTGAGAGTGTGTGTGTGTGTGTGTGTGTGTGTAAGGAGAAAAAAGAATGCTTGAGAGGGAGAGTGTGTGTCAAATCGCAGACGTGGCTGTTTGTGAGTGTGTGAAACTGAGGAGAGAGTTCATGAGGTGACATCTCGTCAGCTGTTTGACTTTCCCAGGGAAGCAGTTTCAAGAACAATGCAGATGAAAAACCACCAACCACCGACAATTGAAATGGCACTAAAAAAAACAAAAAACCCAGACGCCGTTCGTTGGTGGTTGAATTATTGCCGTTGCTTGAGATTGGAGACAGGGGAAATGTGTGAGTGACTGCACTGTGCTTGTAGTAGACACATATCACCTACCGGACTCCTTCGCCCATCCATCTCCCAGCACTCCTCACAATAGCAGGAATACATTAAAAAAGAGTGAGTCAGGAGGGAAAGGGATGCAAGATAAATATTGTGTTAGTATTTTCCCTCCCTCTCCGCTGCAATTGTCTCTCACACTGACAGATGAACAATGAAAGTATTTTGAACTTTGCTGCGTGCAATCTTTTACTCCTGGGTTCAGAACCGGGCTGTCACAGCCAGACGTGTTCTGGCAGAGATTGATTGATTTGCTTTCTGTGCGCCATGTCTTCCCTTTGTTCTTCCAGGAAGGCTTTGGTTTCTCTGCAGTCTTCCAGACGCTCTGTAGCTGTGTCATATTAACACCTATTAACAAAATACAGACTCATAAAATATCGATTCAGCCGCTCTTTGATCATAAAGTGTTGCTATAAAATATAACCTGGAAGTAGTTTATTCTACATTGGGAAAGAGACAAACCTAAAATCCATCCGTGGCTGTCAGACAGGTGTGGTAAGGCCAAAAATAAATATCCTTTACAGGTTCAATTATTATTATTTCACTTGTTTGCTTTCTTGCTGGAAGTCTGATGAGATGCATCAAGCATGTTTGTATGCTACATTATGAAGCTACAGCCGCAGTCAATTAGCTTAGCTTAGCTTAGCTTAGCTTAGCTCAAAAGGTGCAAATAGTGGCCAGGCTGGTTCAGTGGCAGAGCCGGCACATACTGTATGGACTTCGAGGTTTATGCCTCGATGCAGAGGTCCAGGGTTTGAATCTGACCTGTGACGATTTCCTGCATGTCCCCCCCCCCCCTCCCCCACCCCACCTCACCAAACTGTCCTCTCAAAAATTAAAGGCGGAATAGCCTAAAAAAGATTAAAAAAAAAAAAAGATGCAAATAGAGGGGAAATGTTCCCTGGCTGTGACCAGAGGTAACACATCCGGCCTACCTAATCTGCACCAAACCCAAGTGTAAAAATGACACTTTGTGTTTCTGGGTGGCGCTGGTCGGATTGGGTTACCGCCTGGCAGAGCCAGGCGAGCTGCTTCCCCCATGTTTTAAGTATTTAGGCTAAGCTAACTGGCTGCTGGCTCCAGTTTCATATTTAGCATACAGATATGACAACAGTATCAATCTTCCCATCTCACTCAAGTCAAGAAAGCAAATAGGTGTATTTCCCAAAATGTCAAAGTAGAAAAACCTCATTAGTAATGGGTGTCAGGTTTGTTTGGAAGATGTCTCGTGGCTGACCACTTGCTGAGTTAATTCCCAGATGTTGGTGCCAAAATACTGCTGAGCCGGGCAAGTCTTCCCCCCTCCCTCCCCCGGTGTGTGTCTGAGAGCCGTCTCATTCCGAGCACAAGTTTGAAAATGAGCTAACTTTGGCCACAAAGCATAGCCTGACTCTCAATCCTCAATCAGCTTTTCACTTTGCTTCATTATTGGGTCTAAAATTGTGATCCCTCGAGTCATTTTGAACCATGCAGAGATAGGAGGGCAATTGTTGAAAATTGAATTTTACCATGACTGGCTCTATTTAAGCCAAACAGAACATAAATAACTAATGTATAATGTGGAGCTGTGTGTGTGTGTGTGTGTGTGTGTGTGTTTATTAGTACATGTGATGTGCTGATTGAGTGGAAACATTAAAGGACTGGGTTTTCTGAGAAATGCTTTCTGAGGGCTTATCGATGGGGATGGAGATACAGAGCAGGAAATGGCTGCTGGGTAACAACCCAGGCAAGCTGCATGGGTTTGATAATGGCTATGATTCTGTTTCTCCCTAGTTTCTTCTTCTCTCCCCCAAGTGGGAGTGAAGCACAATCGGGTGAGTGTGAGAGATGCTATTGTTCGTCTGGGAGGTTCTCCTGCTTTCTCTCATCCTACTCTGCTTGCAGCTGATTACAACCTTGCATCCTGGTCCAACTCTTGACTCTCTGTCCTGGGGGATTCCTCTCTCTCCTCTCCACCACCACACACACACACACACACACACACACACACATATAT
>NC_048416.1:1119582-1124872 GCF_013103735.1 Etheostoma cragini
CCTCTCCTCACCCCTCCCATCAGCCCTCCAGCTGGAAGAGCTCAGTCCCTGGGATCCGGGATGAATAAGTGGAGAGGCAGAGAGCAACAGTCTGGGCCTTCTCTCGCTGTCAGTGATACCGTGGATGACGTTCAATCACAACCGCATACACCCATGCTCGCTTAACTCCCCTGCTCTTAGAGAGGGATGGGCTCAGCAGTGACTGAAACCACAGAGGCCATAAGAAGAAACAGATTATGATCTTTTTCCTCCCTAATGACTTCTTACACTCCTCTCGCTCAACAGTCCTCTTCAGCCTGTTTGTCTAGTAACGACGTCCACTTCTGTCCTCCTTGTGGCAAGGCCATCTGGGCGTCATCTTGTTAGCTCATTACGGCCGCCGATGGTGTGATGCTAGCCCCTCATGTGACAGTGATGGAGGGCAAGCATACTGAGCTTGTTTGGCGAACATGAGAGGTGTGTGTCAGCCCGCCGTGGCTCATCTGTGTGTGTTGCAACTCGCCTGTGTGCAACTGTTATGAGTCACGCTGAATCTGATTTGCTCTGCATGCCAGCCTGTTGACTGAGCTAACTGAAGCTCGTGTGTGTTTGTCTGTGTCTGTGAGAGGGTGTCTGTGTTCACACGTACAAAAGCAGTTCTCTGCAGGGTGGAATTCAGGATATTCTGTCTCTCCTTTTCTCTCTGACATCTTCATTTATGTGCCTCTAATGGGGACAGCACAGAGGGAAAATACCCACTTCTCTGCTTTTCAGCAAGTCACTGTTGCCAAGTCTGGCCCACTGGAGTTTAAATGCAACTTGGATTGAGTTTATAGTTTATCCAATACCACTACCAGTTGGCGGGTTTGTCCTGCTTTTTTCTATAATAAGGGTCAAATCCTTCCTGCTTTGCTAAACAATTCTGGAGCCAGATGGGCCTTGTTTTGCTTAATTTCAGGATCCTTGTATTTGTTTGTGTCTCTGTGTGTGTGTGTGTATGTGTGTGTGTGTGTGTGGCCTGCACCAGCATTGAGGCGACTTGTTTACCGTGTTTGACATGCGAGGAAACCAGTGTGTGTACACTGCGGGGCATGTGTTTATGTGTGTGTGTTTATAGACAGGCCTCCCTAAGAACATCTGCCCCTGCGACAACCCGACGGAAGCTCGCTATGTATACAAGACCTCGGGTTGGGCTGCCGGCTACGCCTGCAGACCTATGACCAGCTCACCTTCCCGTGGCGTCGTTCAAACCGGTGTCAGATCTGTTCGTCATAAAGACGACAGTTCACGTGACTCCTCGGCATCACAGACGGAGCTTAATTCTCTGGAGCTGTACATACATACTGACAGTTTGATGATATGTACCTTTCTTCCAAGTATGAAGTGATCACACTGTGTCAACCGCACTCAGTGGATCTTAACCACACATCAAGAACGAAGCCACTTGAATCGCTGCTGTTTCCATTGTGGGGCCGAGCGAGCACGCGCCTCTATCTTGATGGATCTAAAATGAGTTACAAGGAGGAAACAGTCACTGCTAGTGGACAACTATTTCATATTAATTGACTTGAATGAGAACAGGATATTGGGGGATGCTGGCACAGTGGGTATGATACATGCCTTTGGTGTGGGAGATCCGGTTCGATTCCCACTGTGATACTTCAACCAGTGTGTAGCTGAGCAAGACACTTAACCCCTCCACAGGCATGTGACCTCTGATATATAGCAATTGGAAGTCTCTTTGAATAAAAGCGTCAGCTAAACGACATGTAATGTAATGTTTTTACCCCATGATTAGACAAAACGCAGTGCGCCGCAGGCAAGTAAAGCAGCTTTAAACCCCGCCTCTGTATACATGTGTTACACAAGAGCTCTACAATACTACAATATCCTTTGCATAACGCGGCTTTGTGTCCTTTACAGACTTAAATGTAACCCTGTCATGGGAGTGAATTACTGTAATGTTTAATCTGAACTGGAAGCGTCTGGAATATTGATTGAAGCTGTAAATATGGCTGCCGGATGGAAAGTGTCATCTGTAATAACGGAGTTGGAGGGGGGAGGAGTAACCAGCCACACTGATTTTGTAGATAATGTAAGAGAGAAATGATAATTGGTGAGGGAACACTTTTCCTGGCGTGATAATTACCACGCTGATAGCGAGGGGAATAGAGTACCTATTGTGGTGATGATTGTGTGCGGATGTGTTTGTTTTTACATGACACACTCATAATGAACGAGAGACAGGTTGAACGGTGGGCTGCAGAAAGGACACAGAGAGAACAAGAGGCAGCACCTGCATCCTGGTGGAGATGGATCGCCCTGGACACCTCGTAGAGAGTAACTGATTTGAATTGATATATGTATGGCATGTATGGAAGAAATCAATTTAACCATTCTGTGGCTATGAGCCGATTCTGCCTCTTTCTCTCACAGTTCCTGTGTCTCGGTTCCTTTCATTCAGCGGCCGAGGCTGCCTGCCAGGGCTGTGCTCGGGGCAGAGGCCTGAGTTGACTGGACGGGGGTGGAGAACATAGGGGGAAGGGCTGGTTTGAGGCTCTGTAAGGGGCTTTGAGTGGGCCTTGGTGTAGGCGGCGTTTTATATGAAAGTCGGTGAGGGCAGGGCGCTTGAATAGGGGTGGCTGGGAAGTTGGGCTGGGAAGGTCCAGGATGCACCCCACAGTGCTTTTGTGTGCTCTCACATCCGTGTGTGTGTGTGTGCGTGCGTGTGTGTGTGAGTCTCTGTATGAAGAGGTGTGTGTGTGTGTGAGCGGGGGAATCATATGTGAGATCATGTGCTCATATTCACCAGTGGAATGTAAAAAGAGAGAGGAGGGGGCTCTTTGCCTCTGCTTAGTTGTTTTCTGTTCTCTCTCCGCTGTGCTGTAGCGTAGGCCTGTTTGGATAAGCTCTTTACAGGGTTGAGCATGCAGTGTAGCCGTCCAGATGAAACAAAACCAAACTCATTTGGTTGTTTGGAAAATGATTCTCTTTATTGTGTTTGGTTCAGGCAGATCCACCTCGTTTGACATGAGGGGAATAAAGGTTCTGTCCCGCTCGGGGTTATTTCCCAGAAACACCATTTCTATCTGCAGGGCTCTTCCTCTGTGCACTCAAACCTCTTTCATCAACAGGTCTTATAAAGTCTCCAGACAACGTGAATGAAAGATGCAATTCAACCTCCCTTCTCCCCCCTTTTTCCCTTTCGACCTCCTCAAAAGTACAATAATCTGCAGTCACTCGTCTCCTCCTCTCCATTGCGTGGCTGTGTGTAGCATCGGAGTGGCGCTGATTAAGCCAACAGAGAGACAAACGGGAGACAAAGCCCTAGCCCACCAGTTTAGTTTCACATCCTGGACTGGAGATGGGCCGCAGCTTGCCAAGTGGAGGGCTTTTAAACTGGGCTAAACACTAATTGCTGCCCTATTTCTTTTATGTTGCCTCTTTCCCATCTGCGATGGCGCTTCCAGACCTCCACAGCAGCCAGAGCCTCATTATAGCAGACAGTTAACAAAGGCTGGGAAACAGAAGCGGAGAATTCACTTAGGATAGCTATCTAACCGCCAACTAGGAGGCCTGCTCGGAAAATTGAATCAATAACCGGGCCGGTTTGTGATAAATCCTTTAGGGATATTAAGATATTACGATTTTGGAAATCTTAATTATTCATCTAAATTGTTGCTGCTCGCTCTGATAATGGAATAAATGGGCAGGAAAACTAAGAAGTGGGGTGTGAGACTCATTGTTTAATTTGAGAGCAGGGCATTTAATTCATTTACATTCTTTTGAAAAAAGTTCCAAATAAGTTCTCTACCAAGAAGCAGAAAGTAGAAAACACCTACTTGTTGAGTGAAACAAGTCAAGGTCTAATTGTGATGTTTGCCTGGTCTTTCTTTTTTTCCCTCTGGTTTCTCGCTTGTTTTTCTCTAGGTGTTTTTTTGAGAGTGAAGAGAGAGGGGGAGGATGGAGAGGGGGATGAGAGAAAACAGAATGAGGGAAATGTTGAGGAGGTGAATGAGAGCGAAGGATAAAGCGAGAGGGAATGAGATTGGGGAGCAGAAATAGAGGGGGCTGAGATTGGGAGGGATAGAGGGAATAGAGAGAAGGTGGAGAGGAGAGGGGGTGGTCAGCAACAAAGCCTAATGTTGCCATGGAAACTTGTTTATGCCTCACTGATGCATCTTGTAGATCCAATTAGAGGCTGATTGTGTCCATGTCTTCATAGACACACGCACGTGTACCCAGACATGGTACACACAGACACATGCACACGCATTAAAAAGTGTATGCTGATACACACACCCACACACACACACACACACACACACAAACACACACACACACATACACACACACACACACACAAAAGCACATGCAGAGTGTTGCTGCTGAAAACCAGCAAATTGTTAGGAGAGGTAGAATAAAGCAGATCCCGCATTCTCCCTCTTATCAGCCCTTGAATTAGTGCCAGCCCTCCACCCCTCCACCCCTCCACCCCTCCACCCCTCCCCTCACCCCCGTTAAGCGTTAGACAATAGCGTGGAAATAACGTCTCACCCGCTCCCAAGCCTCGAACATGAGGTCCTATCCGCAAGTGATTTAATGACATCACATGCAGGCCAATATGTGTGTATGAATGTGTGTGTGTGTGTGTGTGTGGGGGGGGGGGTGCAATCACACACATAATGCAGATGACTTGGGGGGTGATGGATTGATGGATTTTGACCGTTTTGCTTACCGTTGCATTTATCTCTTTTGTGAATTAAGTCATTTATTTGGTAGTGCCCCTGTCCAAGAAGAATGGCCATGAATGTTAAAAAGGCCTTAATCCAATCATGTTCATTTTCATGGGGGGTATTTCATCAGAAAATGGGACTTTTTAAATGATCATTTCTTACAATAGCTGGCCGTTTTCCGGGGTTTAATGTCGGAGGAGACACACTCCTCTTTCAGGAGGCATCACACTCCTCGCCTCCCTGGGCCTGTCTGAAGAGTCAGTTATTTAGTGGTGAAATGATGTGTGTGATGATGAAATGAGGGGCTATAGATAAGGTGAGATTACACTCTGAGAGAAAATAAGGGAGAGACAGAGAGAGAGAAAGAGGCCCAGCCCCTGATGTCTTGTTAAAACGTGAGGGTTTAGAAACAACAACAAATGCATTGCGCGCTGCTAAATCCTGCTTAAATCCGCTGGCATGGGCAGATCTAGCAGATAGCCCCGCTGCTGTGCTTACTGTCTGCGGCCATACACGCACACACACACACACACACACACACACGGACACACACACACACACACACGGACACACAC
>NC_048416.1:1125008-1134428 GCF_013103735.1 Etheostoma cragini
CCCCACCCACACATGCACAATCAGACCGCAACCTCAGCCCATTTTTGCTGACTGACGCGCACACATGCACACACACACATGCAGACATGCATAAACATACACACCACTAACCAAACACACTGTAAGTACTCAGTGTACCCCCACCCCCTCTCTTCACACACACTTACACACACATACACACACACTGGGTTTCCTCCTGTTCCCCACCTTTAATGAGTATAAGAAAACAAGAGCTGATCTGATTGAATTGGCAGCAGAGAGCGAGGTGGAAAGGTGCAGCGAGGCCAGATGGATTATCTTAATCCTCCAGTAGATGACCATGGCAGAGGGAAGATGAACCAGGAAGCGTTAACCTTCCCACTGACTCCCACACGTTGTTTTCCTCCGAAACCTCGGACCTCTGAAGTGGAAGCAGATATTATAATAAAGCACATGTCTTGTATGGAAGTCCAATAATATGAAAAAAGAATCGGTGCATTCTTTGGATGTAATCCCATCTGTAGCGATTCTTGCGGCAGCCATTTTGTGTTGGGCCATCTTGTTTCCCTCCTTGCAAACTATTGGTATGCTTTGATTTGGATCCAAGTATGAGAAACTTTTGAGGATTTGTATGAAGCGCTCTGTCGACTAACGCTGCACGGTGTCAAGCTGCAACATGTAGTGTTTTTGTGGGGTTAAATTAACTGAGCTCTGCCTAAAAGCCCATGCCTGGCAAATCTAAACCCATAACTCTTCAAAGCTCAAAGTATTAAGATTGTATAAACTGTTGTTGAAAAATGTAGCTCTTTTTCCAGACTTCCTTTATTATGTGTTTGTAACACTTCATCTCTTTTTTCTCTCTTGTCGCTCAGGTTTGTGGCTGGAAAAGGCCTGGTGATCTACCCAGATATCGGGGACAAGCTGGACATCATCTGTCCCAAAGCGGACCAAGGCAGAGATTACGAGTTCTACAAGCTGTACCTGGTGAAGAGGGAGCAGGCGGAGAGCTGCAGTACAGTCCTCGATCCCAATGTCCTGGTCAACTGTAACAAGCCAGAGAAGGACATCAAGTTCACCATCAAATTTCAGGAGTTCAGCCCCAACTACATGGGCCTGGAGTTCAAGAGGAACGTCAACTACTACATCACCTGTAAGTTTGTCTTAAAAGATGATTTATTGTTGATCGTAGCTTTTTAACCTTCATTTAAGCTGAGACCTGAAGAGTAATAATCTGCGTCACACTCAGTTACACACAGTCACTCCTGGGAGTTTCCTGTATTTTAATGTTCGCTGCAGCAGCTCCATAGCAACAACTGGGGGAGACGTGCCTTGCTTATGGTACACTGGTTATTGGTGTTTAGGGCGGTCGAGTTCAGGATCCAAACCTACAATCTTCACTGACATTTGCTCAAGTACTACTTTACTTAAATACAGTTTTCAGTTACATTTGCACTTTTGCACAAGGAAAACACTATATTAGTCTAAGATTATACACAAGACTCTTTGTTTTTCATTTCATAATAATTTCCTAATCATTTCCTGAAAGTTTCCTAAAAATAACTAGGTACTAATTATTTGGAAAACATAGACCGTGTTCAGTTGGTACACCTCCATTTAATTCATCACAGTTATTTGCTAGTAACCCAGAAAGTTTTGGGTCTCGGTACCCAAAACCTACTCTGGACGGGAGGATAGACCCAGGTCCGGCAGGAGTCAGTGGAGTCGGAGCTGGTCCTCTGCTGGGCTTTAGGTTGTCTTTTAGGCTGGGCTTATTTTTTTCATCCTCCCTGGCCTGATCAGTAATGGATTGAGGTTCAGCAGGGGGTGTCGGGGAAGCTGGAAACACCGCAGTGGCTGGCCCTCTGGTTGGTTCTGGGTCACTCTCCAGGTTCAGTGGGTGTCACATGAGTCAGCACTTTGGGACCCCATTGGACAGAGTAGTGTGGAGCTGGGAGCCTCCTTCTGCTTTCCTCTCAGGAGCTCGGCTGACTCTGTCGCCCTGCTGAGACTTTATGGGTTACAGCCATTAAAAGACATTTTTTAAAACCCTTAAGAATGTCACAGACACATTAAAACCTCTGGGGTTTAATTATTAATACATGTGTGTCAAATGTAACTCACTGAGAGTTAGGAGGTAAGGCCTCTGGGGAGTAAAGGAGCATCCAGCTTAAAATTCATTCTCTGCCCACTACTGAACCAAGGAATGATACGTGAAGTGGAACATATTATAATAAGTGATAACAATTCAGTCCAAACTCCTCTGCAGATCCTCTCAGGATTCTTGTCTTATGAGCATCAGCAGAGGTCCTCCTTATCAAAATCCTCCGGTTCAAACTCCCAAAGGCTTCATCCAGAAACAAAACAGAAGCTTTATTTTTACTGTTACTCTCTACATCGTTAGAGTACTATTAGTTCAAGATGTACCGGGTGTACATCTTAGTAAGTCACTGTTCCCTCAGAGTACTTTTGCTCTGCTCCAAAAGGAAGTGAATCCTGTCTTCAGCACTCATTCTGGGCCCTGTAGACATTTCTATGGACCCCTCGCTGCATCCCCATTCTAGCATCTTTTTGGTCCCTCCTCACCTGAGGGCCCTGGGTACTCAGTCCCCTTTCCCCCCAGTCCAACTCCCCTGGCGCTGGGATCTGTTTTATTCTGCTGAAACCCGAGGAGTTTCCTCATCGGTGCAATCTAAAAAACATAAAGGAGATAAGTAATCTTTAAACATGGCAAGAGAATTTACCTGGTGTTTTATATTAGAGTAGGCTTGGAACGGTTGCAGGTCTAACCTGCGACCAGTAACTGGTCATATTCCTGCAGAGCTGCCGGGCTCGCTCTTATATGAATTCATTTTTAAAATACATCTGAAAAGGTTTAAAGTCTAAATTCAAAATCTCTCTCATACCCTGATGGGTCTGTCCATTCCTCTGCTTCCTTTAACAAACTAACGCGTTTTAGAAAACTGTAATTTGCATTTTCTCGCTGTATGAAATGGTCAAAGTGACAACGTAAATTTCACAGATATACATTCAAGCTAGAGTACTCATACATGTTGGATCTTGAATGATTATTTTGTAATTGCCAACAAATCCAATAGATGCGTCCATCTAATTATTGCCTGGGAAGCCAAAGTCTAATAGAGCTCCTCTAGAGCAACTCGACACTATAGAGCTTCATTAGCTTTCAAAAATCTATCAAATACACCTCAGTGAGCCACCCTGTTGCAGTGGGTGTTATGTCCATTATTACCATGGACCTAGCGTGTACTGAGTCAACTCCCTCGTAAAGTACACTGTCCTGATGCTGTAAAAAAAACAATGGCCAAAAGCAATGCAACATTTCCCCCACTTAAGTAACGTGTGCTAAAAACTACAATGCCCAGTTGTTTTAAGAAAGTACTGTCTGTATGACTTTATTGTGAAATTCTTTAAATGAAAGAATTTTGCGCCCAGTATTTGAGGATTTACATATATAAGCAGGAACAAAGGGCTTGGGGCTGCCATGGACAGTGTAGGGACGTTGGGGAGTTTTGAGAGACAGACAAACACACTGTTGGTTTTGGTCTTTCCGTTGGATTTGTTGACAGTGAGAAATGATGGCATAATGCCAGCCTGAGATCACTCCGTAGTCACCTTCCCTGAGGCCTCAGACAGGTTAGACGCTGTTTCTCTAGCTTGTTAGCTCAGTAGCTGCAGAAGCTAACGTAACACCAGCTCAGTTCATGATGCTAGAGTTATTCTAGACGTGAATCAGGCCTTGTCTGATTATTACGTAAGTTAATCATATCCTACATTTCCTGGACTGACTTGAACAGTTTTGTAAAATCCTAACATGTGTCGGGGTTGGTCTGGTCTGAGGATACTGTCAGGTGGAGGGTGTGTGTGTGTGTGGGGGGGGGGGTTCTGCCACATCTGTAATTGATTCCTTTCCAAATCAGGGAAATGTGAAATTAGAGATTTCATTTCCTAAACTAACATGCAACAAGCTGCCGTACGCCAAGAACAGAGTGAGAAGTCAACAAATGCTCCGCAGGCCACAAGAAATAAACTGATCCACTACTCATCTGCTCTTATTGACTATATACTGCTGTTAGATAGACTATGACATCATTTACCCTAATTAGTATATTAAAATATCCATACTACAAATCCTCCGAAATAGGGATCTAATGCCTCCTTGGATGAGTTAACTTTATATCTTTTAAAGTTTGAAATGCTTCCGAAGATATAAAGTTTAATGTCTCCTATGTCAAGAAAATAAAAAGCAGCCGCTTTATGTTTTTCTCAAAAGAATTGCTTCTTTAAATCCTCTCAGGGAAAAATCCACGGTAAAATAAATCTTGCATATGTTTTTCCTTTGATCTGGAGCAGTTTAGTCGATATCTGCGAACTCACCCTCAAAGCCAGAACGCGGGGAAGCAAGAAGCTTGTGATGTTATCAAGCGACAATTTTTTTGAGGGGGCCGCTCCTGTGGCAACATATCATGTGGACTTGGAAGTATTTCTTTGAGCTTTATTACACCCACATGTCTTAAGAATACACCTTGGGCTTTTTCGGCGTCTGCTCAAAGTTTTCCTAGCCGGCTGTTAGCGGGGCTGCTCCACATATTGTCTCCTGATTACATCATAAATATTTTATCTAACTATTACTGACATGTGCGTGGGCATGCATCTCAACTACAGTTGTATTCCACATCAAAGAGAAAACATTTGCTTTTTTGTGTCTGCTGTATAAACGCAGTGTTGCTGACGTGTGTATTGTGCGAGTGTTAAGAATACTTAGCACTCACGGCGTTTCAGACTGTGAACTCATATCTAGAGCCAGTTTGAAATCCTTCACAAGGGAGGCTGGCCGTGCAGGCTGCAGCCTGATGGTGGATCATCATTAGGCTCATATACTGTAACGTTCCCGCGTCAGCAGTAATCAGATGTAGTATTTGTCTTGGTTTTATGTTAATCTTGTTGTCCTTTGCAACACGAAGAGCTCGCTTTGTTTTTTTCCCACTGCGGCCCTTGCATACACCACAACACACTTCATCTATCATTTAGACAATGGCCATGCGTTGTTTCCGCATGTGTGTAATGTGTGTGTATTCCTAAGAGAACAAGAGAGGGACACGAGCAGCTGCACCAAACACACCTTTCCTGCTTTTCCTGTACAGTAGAGTCATGTGTTTGTGTGTGTGTTAAGGCCCCTTAAGGCCAGCTTATCCCCACCTATAAGATGTGAGTGCATTATCCCATCGTCTCTGCTGGGAATGCGGTCCAGCCAGCCAGCAGAGCTGTGTAAATCTCCTCGGCCTATAAAGACCCGGCTTATCTGGCCTGATTAACGGTCAAACGTGGCAGACAACGTTTGACACAAGAAGAAGATACATAGGGAGTGGACATTCCACTGAATCTTCCAACAGTCTTTTTCTTGTTCACCCCCGGCCTCCACTCTGACTCCACAGCTCTGTTTGTCTTTTCCTTGATTAGCCCCCCACCCCCCCACTCCTTCCATGGGGTAGAATAAGCAGCAAAAGGTGTGGGGTAAAGTAAGCAACAAATGGTGTGTGTGCGTGTATATTTGTCTGTGTGTGTGGGTCCCGTGTCTCGCTGTCACCGCGGGGGATCCCGTCCTCTCGGTCCCGTCTATCCCATCCCAGCTCTGACAGGAGTCGTGGGGGGGTTATAGGTCAAAACTCACGGACAAGGGGTCACGGAAACACGGCAGGGGGTCAGTAATGATAACCCCTGCACTGATCTAAACCCCAGACCAGCAACAGCCTGTGCTGTCCATCAGCACCCCCACCCGCTGTGCACGCACGCACACCCACCCACACACACACACACACACACACACACACACACACACACACACACACACACACACACACACACACACACACACAAAAACTGGTTGTATTTCTCTGCGTTGTCTAAACACAGGATGTGGAATGAGCTGTTTGTGAGTAAAATGTCCGTGCTGTGTTTAGGGGTTTGAGTCAGGAAAAAAAGGATTTTAGACAGGAGGCTTTTAAGGTGAGAAATATAATGGAGGAAATGAGCAACAGAGCGGGAAAGAGAGAGAAGGGACAAGCATATTTACCCACACACATATATGCAGACAGTCTTTATACGTCCCCCGAGCGGATCCCTCCATTTTCTCTCCCATTCATTTCTCATTGAAATAATGTACCATGACTGCTCGGTGATATGTTCTCAGAGGTTAGCTGGGCCGGTGAGTCTCTGTTCTATATAAGGGTAAGGCCACAAGGCAGTAAACAGAGGCAGCCTGTCGTCAAACACTCTTCTTCTCCCTTGATTTGTAGTGCAGCGGGCAGAGGAAGCCTGATCCCTCCTGACAGCTGTCACTCTTCATCTCAGTGTAGCATCGTGGACTCTGACACACACTGACTTCCCCACCAGAATACTGCCGCAGTGGAGCACATGCTATCTCACCTCTAGAAGATTGCCTCACTGAAATACATAATGTCACGCTCGCAAAAAACAGCAAAGTTGTTTTCATCTTTGTCACTCTGTTTATTTGACTCGCAGGTAAATCCAACTTTCTCCATTTGTTTTATCTGGAAACTGAGCGACTGATAAGCACTTTATTATTTAAGGATAAATAGGTTATTGAAAAAGCTGTATTTATTTCCTGACTCTTTAAAACACACTGACCCAGTCTTGGAAAAACAACAGAATATAGCAGACAAACTGTATTTGATGCTGTAGGATGATCATTTTTTTTGGTGCTCACACCAGACACCCCAGGCATGTTGCATAGGTTCATTTGCGTGGGCTCGCTTCTGTATCACTGTTAGTTTTCCTCATTAACCTACACATTATGCACCCCTCCATTCAAATATCTTCTCCTACTCCATGCATGCAACACTGAGTTATTTTGCTTTTCAGTAATGTCCTCTTCCTCTTTATCCTTGGACCAGTTGAAGGTCCCTGGCCCGGCTGCAGCAGATCACAAGATCCTCCGCTGCCCTACATTTTGCCAGGACGGTAACACATGACAGGTGCACACGCAGGTCCTCGCTGTAATAATGCACCTAAGCTCAGGAACAAACACATATACAAATGAAGGCTTGCACACAGTCAAATTAAATATATAAACGCAGACAGGCTTATAGCTCGATTTGTTGCCGTGCAATAACAGTAATCTGATTAGAAATAAGTGTTAAATATCATCTTTTAGAGTTAACATGAAATTAACATAATCAAATTACAGCCTCTCCCCCCAAAAAAAGGCAGTTGCATTTATCAGCGGCGCGTTTGAAAAAGACATTTTGATTGTCAGATTATAGAGATGCAAATGAGTCACACATTTCTAACGTGCAATTAAATGAATTTTTGTTGAGGAGTGATAACTGTTAACATCTGCTAACCTCCCTCAGTAAAATTCCACTGAAATATTATAATTACAAACAAGAGAGTGCGAATGTTCCTTTTGCATCGAATGTGGACTCAGAACAAAGGACGTATTGTTTTATTGCATATTTAGCAGAACAAAATTAGTGTTGTAGGCAAACATTTCTGTCAGTCCTATTTGAAATAATAACAGCTATGGTATATAAATCCTGGGATGAAGAGACATAACAGCTCAAAAAGTGGTTAAAAAGAATCCGTTTTTATCATTTTTAATGCCTTGATTCTGTGGGATATTGTTAAAAAGAAATAGTCCTCTGGTTCATACCGTTACATTTCAATCAGTTCATTTTGTTCCAGTATGTGTCCTGTTTTAATTAGTAAGTTATCGTGAATAGGGGGCATGCGTTAAGAATTAGAGAATCAGTTGTGGATTGACTTGGAGTGACTGTCATAGATGTCTCAGATTAGAGGTAAGCCTAAACGGATTTCATTTTTTAAGTAAACCTCGCTAACAGGTCAGGTGGGCACCAGTGAAGCAGTATGGCCTGGGATAGGGAGATTTAACCCCCCCTCCCCATCCCCCTCCCCCTGTTAGTGAGTATAGCCCAGTGTTTATTAGAGTGCCAGTGTAATATATGACTTTCTGCTTGCTTTGCAAATCTATCCCGGCTGCCTGTGCTCCTTCCCCGTTGGATATTTCAGTCAGAGCGGGTTAGCAGGCACAGCGTTATTGTCGCTGGTTATTGCCTTTCGTTTATTACAGAGGAGTTTGTTTAGACGGGGGAGGG
The DNA here is from genome assembly GCF_013103735.1 of Etheostoma cragini. Taxonomy (NCBI): domain Eukaryota; kingdom Metazoa; phylum Chordata; class Actinopteri; order Perciformes; family Percidae; genus Etheostoma; species Etheostoma cragini. The sequence continues at coordinate 1,133,138 of NC_048416.1, forward strand.
GGTGGGAGGAGGGTAGGGGGGACACGAGGACTTTCTTTTAGAGGGAGGGCTGCTCACGTGGCTGTACAAGTGAATGGTTACTATTGGTTACGCCTGAACCTGCTAGATGAAGCTGATATATTCATGTATTCATCTCAATTAGTCCGCTCTGTGCATCTTCAAATGCAGACACTCATCCCTCCTCGGCGGTGCTCCATGCTTATCTTATTAGAATATTTTATCCTGCGTGTGAGTTCTCCCTCCCTCTCTCTCTTTCTCTCTCCCTCTATGTGATCCCTCACGCCATCCTTTTCTTCTTCCATTATTCTGCGCTCAAGTACCAAAGCTGTGTGTGTGTGTGTGTGTGTGTGTGTGTGTAGGTGCTGTCCGTGTTCAAGTCATTTTTGCTAACTGATAGCTTAGATCTCCTCACAACACAGAGACCATAAGAGACCACAGCGCTAACTCTGGCAAACAACAACGCTGTTCTCAACTAACACAAACTCATTTGCTACCAACTCTTTTCTCCATAAGTGTTTTTCATTTGGTGAAAGTAGCTTCCTTGTTTTCTTTAATCATTTCCGCAATGCAGAAACTATCTCTGGTTTCGCAACCCTAAAATAGCTTCAGGCAAAAGGAAAAGAGGCATCTCATGACTTCTGGCAAGATGCATGTTTGGAGTCCATGGGGATTAAGAAAAGTAAAATGTAGGACACAAGAACATGAGCATTATTGTCCACATGGCAAATTCTATCAGACAATGGTGTATCGCTGTTAAAAAAACATACACGCAGAATAAAACAATGACAGACCATAATCTAAAACACTCTGGAATTGCATATTTCCCTTTCCATCTGAGATGTCTGAGGTTGCCCTCTGCTTTGCCAACATACTCTCAGTGTCTTTCTTCTCCGGCCAAAAGCTAAGCTCAAATCACAGCTCTCTGTTTCAGACGGAGCTCTCTCTCCCCCCCCCACCATCCCCAGAACAGTGGCTTCTCTTTACCAAGGCGGACTCTGAAATGGCTTTGTTTTCCGACAGCCATTCAGTTGCACCCTCAGCCGGGGCCTGCCAAGATGTCCGCCTCCCCGAGCTGGAGCCCAGGCTTGTTTACACAAACTCATCGGAGAAATATGGATGTATAATTATAGAGGTTGTTAGTTTTAATGTCACATCCTTGCTACGGAAACCACTGCATGCTTGGTCAGCTACGATGAGGGGCGGCTGATGACACTCTGAGCGAGGATGGCGTGAACATTTCTGCGGAAAGTGTTTTTGGGGATGGGGGGGGGGGGGGGGGGGGGGGGGGGGG